>NC_052615.1:32561410-32865111 GCF_016545825.1 Eucalyptus grandis | reverse complement strand
TTGATTTATGAAAGATAAATAAAATTTTCTATTTTTATTTCTAGATAAATTTCTAAACCATTTGATAACGATATAAAATTTCTACTCTAAAAATAAAATTCGTTTCATAACGATACAAAATTTCATTCTTTCGACGGCCGCGATAATCGGTGGCAATGGATGAAGGATCGGTTCACAAACGATGAGAAGAATTTTTATTTCTCATTTACTTTTCGAAAATAGAAAAATTAAAAAAAATTACTTTTGATTTCTATTTCAAATCTATTTCTTGAACAAAAATATATTTCAAAAATAAAAAAATAAGATAATTTTATCAAACGTTTACTATTCTATAAAGAATTCTGAAATAAAAAGATTATTTCTAAAACAGAAACGAGCGGTTATTATACACCTCTTATAGAGCAGTGACGCGACAGAAATTCATCGACACGGTCAATCGCCACATGACCTAGCAAATGTTCAACGCATCCGGGAAATGAATGAGTCCCGAGGGGAGTGGAGCTCACGCGGGAGCGGCAGGCGAGTGGCGAGCTTGTTCCCCGAGACGAGAGTTAAAGCGTGGTTGAAGAGAAACGAGTTCCGGGTCACGTCCGATGATTGCTCGCTCGCTCACGTGGACCGGCATGCCGTGCTGGACGACACGTGCTCCCTCACGCCCCCACCCCCACGAGCCCCACCCCGCACGCGGGCCCCACGATCACATTTCCCATCCCCACTGTCGCCCTGTCCCCTCCGTGCCCCGACACCCCACTTCGTCGCAATCATTTGACGGAACCCCCCCCCCCCCCGGCCCCGCGCACTCTCCGTCCCCGCGCGTGTCCCGCACCCTCCCCGGCCCGATGCGTCCTCAGCCGTCGGATGCCTCCGCGTGGCGCTCGCGCGCGGGAGCCTCGGGGGCGGGGATTGCGTATCGCTAGCGGCGATCTTTTCACTTCCGGGTTTTCGTGGGAATTCGTCCCACGTTGCCCCCGGGGGGGCTCGGTTACGATTTTACCCCCCGATCGGATGGGGAATTTACTTCTAACCGGTCCCGGTCGCGACAGCAATGATGACGGTGCTCGTGCAGTGGCCAGCGCCCGGTCGGTCCGTTTCGAACATGACTTGTTCGCGATCCCCCCCTTCCTTTTGACGATCCGCAATCATGAGGCGAAGATAATTTTGGGGTCCTGTTGTTCGTCTTCGATTCCTCATGGGCACGGAAATTTTAAAAAAAAAAAAAAAAGCAAAGTCACATGATCTTTTGAGAAATATAATTAGTAATTTTTTGACTAATAAATCCAATAGGATCTTACACAAATTGTAAAGTAAGTGAGTGTTAGGGTTTAGAGATTTTGAAGATGCTACGGTTGTCTCATGAGTGCTAATGATGGGTTATCTCTTATTGCTTCTAATGCAAAGGATAAGTTGTCCCATGTGTCGTAAAGTTAGCTTACCAATCGAGTAGTAAACTTGTCATCATTGATGCCGAATATTTGTCAAACATCCTAGTGAAAAGATTTTGTTTCCAAGACACTTTCCTTTTTTGTATAATGTGTAATTGATGTATTAGAAATCAAAGTATTATCTCAAGATATATGATCATCAAGTGCCCCAACAAAGTTGAGAAAATAAGTTTTATAAAAATTACATACCCACTATATGTCTTTCTCAAGAAAAACCTTCAACTTTGGGTTATTTCACAAATTTTCCTCGAACTTTATTTTATTTAAACTCAACTTTACTCTAGTCTTAAGTTTATCCCTATATCCAAAGTCGTCACGGGTTTCTTCATAATTATCAACGCCAAAAAATTAGATTATATAACTATAACACCAAAAAATAAATTATATAACTATGTAAAAATACGAGTGTTTTATCACAAATGATGCGAATCTCCAGTATAGATATTCTATCATCTCTTCTTCTTTTTCCAATACGGATCTCCTGCCGTTTATTTGTACCAAATCATCTTGTTTTCTCAGTTAAAATCACGAGGTTAAAGATTTGCTTCCCTCGAAGATCAATCATGCAGCAGGATTTCTCGCCCCGAAACCCAATCACTTTCACAGAAACCAGATCACCATTGACTGACCAGCTTCATCGGAATCACACGAGATGGTTGGAATTCGTGGCATCGAGAGACAAGGCAATAATTAAACATTACACGGTTTCCTACATTTTCTACGCAACAGCAGCCGCCCCTATTTCCCTCCCTTGTCTTCCTAGATTCTATCAATACCCCCCCTATGCCTAGCCTAGGAATGAAAGGGACTTATTATAATAAAAGGAGCTGCTAATGATCATTATTTGCAGTTGTCAATAAACTAACTTAACCTCCCATGATTAAAGGCAGGCCTTCGGTCTTCAATTATTAGCGTGATTAACAGCCTCCTTTGCTTTTCTCTTCTTGCGGCCCGAGAGGGGGGAAAAATAGCATAATTTTCTAGCACTTCCCTAGAAATGGGGAACTACTCCAACAAAAAGTATATTACTGTTTAGAAACTCCTCGACAGTAATGCACCACATGTTTATCTTACCAACCCGACTTATAGTAGGCTCGAATTATTCTTTTAATAATTGCAACCTGATCGAGATTATCAATAGTCAATTAAGAGGTAGTTCGCACCATTCATCCCCTTTATACTAATTTTACGGTAGCACCTCTACTTATCTTTGTGCTGATGTCGGATTTTCCCATAACATTTTTTATCTAGGTCTACTATGATTTGAAATAAGAGTTGTGTGGGTGAACTCGAAAGGTCAGCATGATGTCAGATTTTCCCATAACATTTTTTATCTAGGTCTACTATAATTTGAAATAAGAGCTGTGCGGATGAACTTGAAAGGTCAGCATGACGTCAGAGTGTTTCGAGTAGATTTTTCGTGTTCACATGTTTAACTGCACTGCTCATTTAGAATTTCGTGCAGCACTCGTTAAAGAACCAAATAGAAAAAGAACGTCGTTTTCTCATTATTATGACCTTTTTTTCCACACGCGATTGATAAAGATGACGATCCTCTTTATTAAGTAATGCCTTTATTTAGAAACTCAGCTAATTGCAATTTACCATCCTACTGGGTGATTGGCATCGCATTATTTTGAACTAAAGAAAAAGAAAAATAAGGAGGAGAAAATGGTCGCTTTCTTGGAAAGAGGTAAAGAGGAAGAGAAAAGGCGGGCGGGGGACAGGAGATGATGATGCACTAATTACGACAGTGTGGGATTATTATTAGGGGGATAGATCACAGGGGAGTTGAAAAAAAAAACAAGAGAGAGAGGGACATGATGTCGGGCGATGATTGAGTGTCCCCACGCACGCGTGCTAGGCTGTCCCACGTGTCCCCCCCCCACCAATAATTTCCCCAATTATCAAAACCACCTATCTTCTCCTTTTCTTCTCTCTCTCTCTCTCTCCCTCTCCTCTTTTACAAATATCTTTTTCTTCTTTAGCCTTTTTAAGTACGGGCGAGCGGATTTGACTAATCCCTACATGCAAAGCAAAACTACCCCCATCCATGACGATAACGAGATATTTAAATATTTAATTACGTATTCATTTAGTAATTTAAAATTTTTAAATTAGTTATCGATGGTTTCACGAAATCTCACGGACAAATTGATTCGCATGATTCGATATTAATTAGAATAAGATATTATTATAGTCAATACCAAATATACTAAAGTCAAAATTATCTTTTCCCCCTCGCTTTCAATGACCTCTTTCAATTTGACCTTCGCTAAATAATTAAAAAGACAAAAAAAAAGGGGGTACAACTCCCCATTTTCATTTTAGAAAGATACCATTGACGTCTTCACATTATAAATCAAACACTCGTTCAATTATAACATTTTATTTAGAATAAAGACAATCGTCGTATCCGTTCAAGTGTCGTGTGATTGTAACTCAATTCGATGTTGATGTTGACTAATCATGAGCCGTTGAAAGGAAAAAGTGATCTAAGTGATTTTCGTTTATCTCGAGATTTTAAAATTGTTAAAAAGGGTATTCTGAATGGCCAATTTCAATCGAAGCCTCAATTATTATTGTCATTGTTGTTTTTGGTCGAATTCGAAGCCTTTTAATCATGAGTTTTCAAAAAATTCTTATCTTTTTTTTTTAAAAACTTTTTTCCCCAATTTTCTTTTTCTTTTTTACCTTTTTTATTACGAGCAAGCAAATTTGACTAATTTCTTCATGCAAAGCAAAAATATCCCATCCCTGGCGACGATAAGATATTTAAATATTAAATCACGTCTTTATTTATAAACTTAAATTTTAAAATTAGTCGTTGGTGATCCCACAAAATCTTATATGTGAAATAATTCGCATAATTCGATATTACTTCAAAAAAGATATTTTTTTATAGTCAATAACAATTATACTAAGTCAAAACTATTTCCTTTTCCCCTCACTTTCAATGACCACTTTCATTTGACTTGCACTGAATAATTAAAAGGGAAAATTCCAAAAAGGGATCCAAAGTGCCATATTTTTCTCAAATAAGGATTCGAAGTAAATTTTGTTTCAAATAAAGACCTGAAGTAACTTTAGTTGTTTCAAATAAGGGCCTAAAGTGGTTTTGGTTATTTCAAATAAGGACCCAATCTCGCCAGTCGCTAGCAGGCGAAATTTTCCAACCGAGTAAGGGTATTTTCGTCATTTGGCACTTCCTACCCTTTTTTCCTCCTTCTTTTCTTACATTTTTGTTTTTACCCCGATTCTTCTTCTTTCTCTTCACCGATGGCCAACCAGCCATCAACGATGCTCATAGAGGGTTGGGTGAAGGTCGCCCTTGTCGACGAGGGCCACCCACGCCTGCCACAAGTGAGGGACGGCCTCGCCTAGGCATGACGACCCTCGCCCAAGGGCCATCCGCAAGATCAACCCTCATCGGCCCCTAGTAAGGGTCTATGAGGCCACCCTTGCTAGATTTGGCAAGAATCGGCCTTGCCCGTGGCCGGTCGGCCCTTACCAATAGCCGGCGAGGGGCGAGGTTGCCCAACCAGCCCTTGCCAGTGTTGACTGACCTAGCGAATGGCCCTTGGGCAAAGGTCGCCTCGCCCAACCCTTTGTGAGCATTACCAATGGTCGGCCAACCATCGGCGAAGAGGAAGAAGAAGAACCCAAAAAAAAAAAAAATTGACAAATAACGAAAATATCCTTAACCTTCAGAAAGTTAAATCTTTATTTGCAACGGACATAACCACTTCAGGCCCTTATTTGATAAAGTAATGGCACTTTAGGTTCTTATTTGGAATAGGATCCACTTCAGGTTCTTATTTGAGAAAAAGATGGCATTTCGAGTTTCTTTTTGGAATTTTCCCTAATTAAAAAGAAGAAAAAAAATGGCACAACTATCCGTTTTCATTGCAAAAATATACCATTAACATCTTCACTCTATAAACTAAATACTTATTCAATTGTAAAGTTTTATTTAGAATAAAGACAATCGACCTGTCCGTTCAAGTGTCGTGTGATTATAACTCAATTCTACATTGACACCGACTAATCATAAGTCGTCGAAAGCATGTGACAATCCAATACGTTAGAAAAAGCAATCTAAGTGGTCTTCGTTTATCTCGAGATTTTTTATGTCGTTGAAAAGGGTTCTCCAAATTGCCCAATTTCAATCGAAGCCTCAATTATTATTATTATTTATCATTGATTTTGGTCGAATTCGAAGCCTTTCAATTATGAGTGGTCAAAACTTGCAATTCCATCCTTCGATCCCCACCATGGGGATTCCTATGCCCCATGCAACATTCTCTGTCGCGTGAGCAGCACGTGAACTTGCCTGTTTTGGCGGGTGGGCCCCCTCGGTCTCTCGTCAACTCGTGGCCTGACGAAATTACCATCTTGCACCTGACTTTGATCGAGTGGATCTCCCGTGCACGTGCAAAGCCATAATTTACAACTGGAGCGTTGATTCAGCCTATCTTGATTGTGGATTCCTTATAAATACTCGAATAAAAATCCTTTCACCAACCACATTATTAAGTTCCGATATTAAATTGCAGTTGGATACGCGCGCGCGCGCACACACACATACACATATTTTTTCTTATGACTTTATAGGTTTGTATAAATTACGTATATTTTATACATATAAACTTTCTTTTGATCAGATATATAGATAAACTTAGATCACATAAAAATGATTCTTTTCTAAAAAATTAATTCAGCTACGAATAATCTGGCTTTACTTGGAATAAGGAGGTAGATTAAGAAATGAAAATCTTAAAAAAGGAACATTTTTTAGTTGCTTGTTGACAAAAAGAAAAGAAAAGAAGGAATGATGATGACAAAATTGTGAAGGTCAAATAATAGACGGTCAAGGTAAACATTAAAAAAAAAAAAAAAAAAAAAAAGTTCAATGAGATCACTACAAACTGCTCTAAAAATTTAAGTTGTTAGATATAGGTATGGTTTACTACCTAAATATTATAGCACTCCCCTTCATGCTTAGTTAATACTAATCTCTTGCTTTGATAGAGATTTTGGCGAGACCACTGTTAATTGTTCTAAAAACTTAAGCTCTTAGATGAATGCACGGTATAATATTTAAATATTCTATCAAGGTAACCATTTGCGAATGTTGAATATGTGCAATATGTTATTCTAGATAAATTATTCTTTTTTTTTTCCAAGTAGAAGAGTGATGTTGACTAAAGCTAAAAATTCACGAAAAAAGGGGATTCGTTAAAAATATATATATATATAACATATTTTCTTTTATCTTTATAGGTTTGTATATATTGTGCATATTTTATATATATAAACCTTCTTTTATTCGGACATATAAATAAACCTAGATCACAAAAAAATGATTTTTTTCTACCTTTACTCGGAATGAGGAGGTAGATTAAAAAATTAAAATCTTGAAAAAGGAGCATTTTTTAGTTGCTTGTTGAAGAAGGAGAAGAAGGAATGATGATGACAAATTTGTGAAGGTGAAACAATCGATAAAGATGGTGAATGTAAAAGAAAGAAAAAATCAAATTTGGTGGGCTATTATCAACCGTTTTAAAAGTTTAAATTATTAGATAAATACGCGGTTTAATATTTAAATATTCTATCACTTCCCCTCACGCTTAGTTTAGTACTAACCTCCTGCTCTGATGGAGATTTTAGTAGGATCATGGCCAACTGTTTTAAAAATTTAAGTTGTTAAATGAATGCGTGATTTAATATTAAAATATTATATCAAAGTGACCATTTGTGGATGTTGAATATGCGCAATATGTCATTCTAGATAAATTATTCATTTTTTCATCCAAGTAGAAGAATGACATTGACTAAAGCCAAAAATTCACGAAAGAAGAGGGGATTCGTTAAAAATATACATACATATATATACACATATTTTCTTCTATAGCTTTATAGGTTTGTATGGATTGCGCATATTTTATACATATAAACCTTCCTTTGGTTGAATATATAAAAAGACCTAGATCACAAAAAATGATTCTTTTCTAGAAAACTAATTTGCTATGAATAATCTGTCTTTACTTGGAATGAGGAGGTGGATTAAAAAACGAAAAATCTTGAAAAAAATGAGTATTTTTCAGTTGCTTGTTGAAAAAGAAGAAGAAGGAATGATGATGACAAATTTGTGAAAGTCAAATAATCAATAGAGATGGTGAACGTAAAAAAAAAAATCAAATTTGGTGGGCCATTGTCAACTGTTCTAAAAGTTTAAGTTATTAGATGAATGCGTTGTTTAATATTTAAATATTCTATCACCCCCCTCTCACGCTTAGTTTAGTACTAACCTCCTGCTTTGATAGAGATTTTGATATGATCTTTACTAACTGTTCTAAAAATTTAAGTTGTTGAATGAATGCGTAATTTAATATTAAAATATAATATCAAAGTTACCATTTGTGGATGTTTATGTTATTCTAGATAAATTATTATTTTTTCATCCAAATAGAAGAACAACATTGACTAAAGCCGAAAATTCACGAAAGAAGAGGGGATTCGTTAAAAATATACATACATACAAATATATATGTATGCACATATTTTCTTTTATGACCTTATAGGTTTTTATATATTGCGCATATTTTATACATATATTCTTCTTTTGATCGGATATATAAATAAACCCAAATCATGAAAAAATGATTCTTTTATAAAAAACTAACTCAAGTACAAATCATCTACCTTTACTCATAATGAGGTAGATTAAAAAACGAAAATATTGAAAAAGGAGCATTTTTCAGTTGCTTGTTGCAAAAGAAGAAGAAGAAGAAGAAGAAGAAGAAGAAGGAATGACAATGACACATAACCAATAGAGACAGTGGACGTAAAAGAAAAATTAAAATTTAGTTAATATGTTTAATTTTAATATTTAAAATATTTAAATATTCTATTACTCTCCCTCATGCATAGTCTAGTACTAATCTCCTGTTTTGATAGAGATTTTAGTGGGATCATTGCTAATTATTCTAAAAATTTTAAGCTGTTGGATTAATAAGTGGTTTAATATTTAAATATTCTATCAAGGTGACCATTTGTGGATGTTGAATGTGCACAGTATATTATTCTAGATTATTATTTTTTTAATCCAAATAGAAGAATGGCGTTGATTAAAGTAAAAATTCATGAAAAAAAAAGGGGATTTGTTAAAAATATATATACATATATACACACACATATTTTCTTTTATGACTTTATAGATATATATTGTGCATATTTTATACATATAAACCTATTTTGATTGGATATATACATAAACCTAGATCACAAAAAAACGATTCATTTCTAAAAAACTAATTCAGCTACAAATAATCTGCCTTTACTCAGAATGAAGAGGTAGATAAAAAAATGAATATTTGGAAAAGGAGCTTTTTTTTTTTTTTTTTGTTGCTTGTTGAAAAAGAAGAAAAAGAATGATGATGAAAAATTTGTGAAGGCCAAATAACCGATAGAGACAGTGAATGTAAAAGAAAAATCAAATTTGGTGGAATTACTGTAAACTGTTATAAAAATTTAAACTATTAGATAAAGACATTGTTTAATATTTAAATATTCTAATACTTTCCCTCATACTTAGTCTGGTACTAATCTCCTGCTTTGATAGAGATTTTTGTGGGACCATTATCAATTGTTCTAAAAATTTAAGCTGTTAAATGAATATATGATTTAATATATAAATATTCTGTCAAGGTAATCATTTGTGGATATTGAATATACGAGCATGTTATTCTAGATAAATTATTCTTCTTCTTCTTTTGTCCAAATAGAAGAATGACGTTGATTAAAGCCGAAAATTCATGAAAAAAATGGGGGATTCGTTAAAAATATAGATTAAACTCAAAAATAGATGGTCGAGAGATTCGACGTGGAATTCTTGAATTTTAAAAGTAATATCTATTTATCAATACATAGGAACTTCATTGAAAAAAATGTTAAAAAACACGAGACATCACGTAGTGGTGCACAGCCTTGGTTTCGAACTTCTCAATCTGTAACTTGTAAGTTTTTTCTAAATATTCTCTTTTTATTTATTTATTTATTTATTTATTTTTGCTGCGAAGCGGGTTCTTCCTCATGACCAGATCGATCCTCGGCCGGGAGCACGTTCGTGTGGGTTGGATCCTACGTGGCTCGTCGCTCCCGATGCGTCCCGACCCGGACAGCGGTGCACACGTGCGCACTCGATCTCTCCCCCCCACGAACGCTTTCGGTCAAACCTCCTTTTTTTAATTTATTTTCTTGTGCATCTTTCCTGGATCCAGTCAACGGTCAAAGCCCCCAGCCTTTTGCCGCCTTGTCTCCAATTTTTATTTTTATTTTTATTTTTTTTACTTCGTGTGTGCTGTTCCTTCATTCTTTTTTATATTTTATGCGAGTAATATGAAAAAGCAATTTAGAAAAATGAGATGGTTCCGGGGGACCTTTCCCCTCACCTTCGCGCACGGGCGGGGGGAGGACTATTGGATGACTTTAGAAAGAATTAAATTGTATATTGTGTCAATCTGACAAGTTAATTATTGTTGGGATGAGAGAGAGACGGCAATGAGATACCCGAGTCGAGCGTTGAATTTGTTTCGAAGATATCCAGAGTGATTTAGATATTGTTTCCTAATATTTCCCTAACGTGAATATAATTGTAATTTCAAGGGAGAGATAGAAATTAGGAAATTTTGATTTTCATATCTCCTTAGAATTGGACTTCAGGATCATTTCATTGAGGAATTCTGAATATAGAGATCATGATTTCGATAGAAATGGACATGCAAAATGTGGCTTATAATTGAACCGATGTTCGTTTGATTTACTATGTGAATCGATGTAAATAAGTTCTGAAGTATTCGATGTGTATGAGATTGTAATCGTGAGGGGGCCAAAAAGAGAAAACATGAATAGGGTACTTCTAATTTTAATATCTCATCATAATTTGATTTCGGGGTCATTTTATAAAAAAAAAATCTAAATATAAAGATCGTGATCTCAATAGGAATGGACCCATTGGACATGATTAATGATTGAATGAGCATTGGTTGGATTTACTATGTTAAAAGGTCTCGTCGGTGTAGATAAGTGCTGTCGATTATGCACATCATGTCAGAAATTTATGAATTTAAATAACCAACTTTCCCGAAATTTGCTATTTAACAGCTGCACTAAGAATATTTCCGGGCCGAATAATTGCGGGTGGTCAGGTGGGGTGTTTAGCGTGGGGCCGTCGGATCTGCCCATGTGACCGGCCGAGCTGGTCGCCATGTGGAATTAAGTGGGCGGCAACAAATCCATGCTTAGGTCGTCATTACATAATAATCACTTAAATTAATCTACTCTGACTTAATTGTACGTGGACCGCACGTGTGGCGTATGAATCTTTTTCAGTTCGAGCTCCATTTGTATGTTGACTATTTAAAATAGAAATCCTAAATGAAAATACCAGATAAAGAATAGGGTTACACGTGCGGACGCAATGGCATCTCTCTTATATCTTTTTCACGGGGGTTGAAACGAAAGCTGTATCTTCTCTTTCAAGAATACATCACAATCATCAAAATGATAATCGAGAGAATCCTAATAAATTAAGATTAGCATATCAATTTATGCCTTTCTTGAAAATCATATATTGCGATCTAAATCGACCATCATTAATTTCGCGCACGTAATAAGAATCTTGCGAAGCAATGTGTCATTTGATGAGTATGAGGTTAAGCTTATTCCGTCTATAACATAAGTGATTAGTTTAGATTGTCCTCTAAATATAGTACATGACAAAATCTATTTTTAGGTGTTTTTTGTAAGGTCCTAATCTAGAGAGAATCCTAATAATTTAAGATTTCTAACTCGATTTATCGCACTTTTGAAGAGCATATTGGCTAACTTGTGATCTAAATCTATCCTAATTAATTTCGCATACTTAATATAAGGTAAAGCTCGTTTCGTGGACTACTATAATGGGAAATCGAATCTGATAATCTATTTTAAATGTTTTTTTTTTCCCGTAATGTCCTAATTAAGGTTAAAGTTCTCACCTAAGCCCAAGTGGTTCAATAATTGGCTTTAATTATCATCACCAAAGTCCAGTTAACGCAAAGGAATATTTAGCCTGGCATATTATCATGTTTTTACTTACATCATTTGCAATGATCGTTCAGGAGCACGTGGACAATGAATAATCTTGTCCCTGGGGACATCATGATTAAGGGGGCTTTAATTGCTTGCCCAATCACAATCATTACTCACCAAATCATGGGGGAAGGAATCCCCACGAGATTCAGAGATTTTTCCTCTGTGTTTTTAATCATGGCATGGGGGCATCTGCAAAGAAACTTTCGATTTTCGATTTTCTTTTCATCGGAAAAGATACTGATATTGATAATCAAGAGTTCAGACAAAACGCCCAAACCTAGGGCATCAAAACACAATAAATCCCAAAGGGTTGGGAAGGGTGGACAGACCCAAAAAAGGGGCAAAGCATTTAAATGAATGGATTTAGCTACTCAGTCTGCGACTCTGTTTGCGGCCCTTCCACAATGGGCCAAGGAGATTTTGTCATAATGGGCCATCCAGGCAGGGGCTTCCGCAACATGGAACTCTACTTCCCAGTTCCCACAGCACATGATCTGCACTATGCAAAGCTTCAACCATAACTAAATTGTCGACCTCAGAGTACAATTCAAGAATCCCCAAACCTTAACATTTTTTTCCCCTTTCCCTATTGTCTAAATAATATACATGAGATTTTCAGTCACCGCTTGTTGCCACTGGTCATTGGTCGTCGATCACAGTGGTCAGAACGATTGTTCATCACTGATTTTTGTTTGTTGGTGAAAAGTATTCTCCAAGAAGGGGAAAATTGTGTTATCATTCGAACAATGAAAAGAGAATCTTATTTCCGGGAATGATAATATATCGGAATGGAATTTAATTTGAAGATTCCTAATTGCTTTATTTGTAGAGAGATATGTTCACCAACGTGGTCCACTTGCCATGCGGTTGTCAAGATTTTGATATAAACACCCAAGTTCTTGATCCTCTAATGGGTTAAGTACAACTTTGATTTTCTAAATTTAAGGGTTTTGTGCAATTCGGTCTTCTGACTTATGTTGTTTGGTCAAGTACTCTTAACTTTATTGGTTTGCAAAATTAATTTCTTTTGCTCAATTGCTCTCACTAAACCCTTAGATTACTTAACAACGTGGCATGGTTCTTGTGGGAGAAAATGTCACACAACACCAAGGTAGCGCCAAATGAGCAAAAAATATATTGAAAATCACAAAAGAAAAAAGAAAACCCCAATTTGATAATATTAACCACGACAAATAAATGAAGCGTTTAATTGCACAAATCAAAGCATTTCAAGACTTGAAAGAACAAAAAGGAAAATTAGAGGACCGAATCGCTCAAATCAAGAATGATAGGGAACTTGATCTCAAAAAAATAAAATTCAGAGGGCTGAGTCGGATGAAAACTGAAAATTAGTGGACTGAAATTGTACTTAAACCTTCTTCCAACTTAAGAAGAAAAAGGTTCTCGGGAACTTGCCAATCAGCAATCCCATTTTACCGATCTGGAAAACCTTGGTTTAGAAGCATGAATGTGTTCGGATCAGATTTTAGGAGGTAAAGCTTCACAAGGCTTTTGCAGGTAAAAGATACATATAGAAGTATTCCTTAGATTGTGTGATGTCCACAGCTTTCCTCCTCGAAAGGGGGCAAGAAAGAACACGAATGACATGTCCAAAAAAATGCCAAAACGGAAAAGATGGATTTGCCCAAAAATCCATACGTTCCCTTGTGAAATCTTCAAACAAAAGGAATAAAATCAGGTTCTCTCGGGCCAAAAATCTAGGAAAGTTAACGTTAGGACTGATTAACTTAGGCCGGCCCAACACGACAGGAACTTGTACTCCGAATTTGGATCAGAACCTGCTGGGTAAACCACATAAACGGACTTGGGTCTTGCCGGTGAAATGAAAGGTCGTCTCGTTAAACTATCGACCCTAAACGACTCCAAATTTCGTTCCCACCGGCTGGGTTGGACAGTTGGACTGACGATAAACTTCCCTCACCGTGCATCTGCCAAGGTCGAGAGATCGGTATACCGACGACTGCGCCCTCCTCCTCTTGGAGTTCTTTAGTGAGAGCTTCGACCTCAAAAAATAAAAATTTTATCGTGTGTGTCCTTAGTGAGAGCTTCGGTGTGAGGTTCACAAATGTATGGAGTGGTCATGACCTAATTGGGAAATTATCCAAAAATTCCTAAATCTATTATACTTTTATCAATTTAATTATAAATCTTTTAGTTTTGTTAATTGAGTTATAGACTTTTTTTTTTTGTCAATTGAGTTTATTCGATCAATTTTGACCGAATTCGTTGACATGGATGTCAACTGTCTTTCGTAGCGTAGATGGTATTGGCATAGATAATTTAAAAATATTTTTTAAATATTTTTTTCAATTTTTTTTTTTTTTGTTTTTCTCTCTCTCTCTTCTTCCTCTTTGCCGGTCGCCCAACCTCCAATGACCAGCTAGAGGTTGCGACTAGTGAGAGTTGACCTCCCCGAGAACTAGCAAGAGGTGGCCTCCCTAGCCTCGAGTGAGGTCACCCTCATTGGCCTACACGAGGTCGTCCCCCACCTGCATGAGGCCAACAAGGTTGCCTCTAGCCAGCTCCCGACGAGCGTGATCTCGCTAGCCAAAAATGCAATAGGTTTAGGATTTTTTGAACAATTTTCTCAACTTAATTAGGATGTCGCACTATGTGAAGCCTAAGCTCCGACGGCCATGCCTTGTGCGAAACGCCCCATGTGCCGCCCCATCCCCTTCTTTTTATTGCCATGAAAAGAGAGACCCCTCCACCTCATTATTCCTTCATTTTAGAGAGTTCGACGAAGAAGCTTGCCATAATAATCCATCGTCTGAGTATGCTAGCTACATGAGAGCTGTCGAATGCACAGTGACTCACATTGTGACTTTAAATAACAAACGCATAGTGTACTATCTTAGCCAGATTCAAAGCCAGACTCAAATGCTTATGTGTTGACCTAGATCAAAGTTTCGCATATATACGATTCCAACTTTAACTCCGCCATTCAAGGCTCCAAGATAGAGTTTATCTTTTTCTTCTAAGAAGACTCGAGGGAACATCGTGTTTTCTACCTAATTCTAACATCACCGTCAAATGGGTCTTCGTCGAAATTTCCAAGCTCAAGTTTTCCAAGTAGTAATAGTCGAGACTGGTACTCTATGTCAATAAAAGCTACGGGCGCCTGGTATATAGTATTGGCAATAAATAAGAAAACTTCTCTCTTTTTTGGCCAACTAAAGACTAGGCCATAAGATTGAGACATTGACGGTCAGACAGAAAGCTATTAAAATCTTACGCGTGTGGAGCGTCCAAATTTTCAACTCTAACCCTCCATCCTACAACATTACTGCTTGCTGCTGCAGCAATTCCAACAGAGGAATTTCAGTTTCTCTTCGCAAAGATGCCATCCGGCGCTGCCCAAACCTAAAACAGACGACAACAAAATCTTGCCGACAAGGAATGTGCTAAATTCGTCAGCAAGATTTTGAGGAAGCACAAGAACAAAAGGAGTTTATTTCTCCTCATAGTAATCGATTAAGTTACAGACACCGATATGTGCAACCGATACTCAAGCCTCGATGGCACATGTCATTGCAGTGATTCAGATCTCCAGCTAGATAATCAGATGAATACCTCAGCAATCGGGTGCGCATGCCATAACCGATTCAGATCAAGCACGGAGGTATCACATGGTGAAGATGAGACAGAGGATCGTCTATCTTATGGATAATGAAATGGGCATTAATTTTGCCTCTTAGGGAAATGTCCCACTGCAGGAAACTGCTCTGAAAAATCGTCGAGGCTGCCAAACCGGTTTGCACTCGAAGAAAGTCTAAAATTCAAGAACACTTCTAGCAAAGCTAGCTACAGTTCAACTATTCATGGACGTAATAAAGACACCACACGTGATAGATTTTGTACTCCAGCAGGATAAGGAAGGACCTCGAGAGAAATCCATGGCCTCAAAAGGCATCATGACACGAAAGCTCAACGAAACATGAGACTGAATATAAACTGCCGTCCCTAGAGCCAGCAAATAAGGTAAGATCCTGAAGTTCGTCACTATTTCCAAGCATGGTTATTGGTTGCTCAATAAGCTCCAACCTAAAACAACCGATGTTAAGCAAACCCTGGCATAAGGAAATATAAGAATATGCCCTCCAATAAAGCGGAATCAGATTTATTGGAAAATTCTTAACTGAAACAGATTAAATGAAAGCAAGTGGAAGTTGAAAAGTGCCATTGTATTTATATTTTCTTAAGCAAGTGTTTTTCAGCAGAAGAAAAAGCTTTAATACAGCGTCGTGCACATGAACATATCCATGCCCATGACTAAACTCATTTGTGATCATCGACACGATATTTCCAATATTAAATGAGTAGAGACAGAGCTGAAAGAAGTCAAAACAGCCAAGAGTACCTTAAGATCATTAGCTGGTCATCATATCTACCGATAGATGCCAAAAGTTTGCAAAACTATTTGCAAAAGTTGAAGAGAGTTTCTGCAGGTTAGTGAACCTCAGGATTAAATCAAAGGGAATTGTGCAAAAGAGAATGCCTAATAGACGTCTAAAAAATTATCCCGAAAGGCAATAATTTCCTAATGAGCAGTACTTCTGATAACAACAGAACCACAGACAAAAAATCTCCTAAGCTTTAAAGCACATGAAGAACATTGACACATGGGAGATTATTCTAATTGTATGGGCACTTCTAAATACAAACATGATCACCCATTTCATGTATGCAAGACAGATAATACATACAACAGCCTACACATATACATAACAAGAATCTAATTGCGATGGGTCTGCATTGCCCAATCAAGTTAAATGCAGTAAGCGCGGATGGTGTTTTATTTTCCGAACTAGACCTCGCTACTCTGCTTTGTTGTGTCAGCATACGTAGTCATATGAAGAAGCCTGTAAAGAAGTTTAATCTATTCAACCAATATGGTATCTCGAAACACAATTAAAGGGAGATCATAATGCACAAAGCATAGCATAAATTACCCAAAATATTCTCTCGGTTCATCTTCGGCCCCTATTTTCAGATTTACATGTACTGCTTGCAATTGCCGAACAATTAAAAAACCAAACTTCTTTACAAAGCAAACACCCAGCAGGGAAAGTAAATTTAGATCAACAAACAAAAAAAATTGAACAATAACTTCGTCCCTTTTCCCAATTCGATACTTTTCCCTTTCCTGTACCTACTAACCAAATTTTACCTCTAGTTGCTGTGCGAAAGCTCCCGATGCTTACGAGCCTCCATAGGCCTTCAAGCATCACGACTTCCGGCTCGGGAACACCTTTTATCTCTGCGACGTACGCCTTCAATATCAAATTTCGCAGGGTGAAGACACCGAGAACTTCCAGAGCATGACAATTTGGTTGAGAGAGACAGAGACAGAGAGACCTCCGGCTCAGGAAACGGGCAAGATGTTGTACCTCAGCGCAAACTATCTCTGCAGAAGTGATGAACACAAACTTCATTGTCGAAACCAAATAGGCCACGAAACTCATTAACTTTCGAACATGGCAAGTTCATACAGAGACAGCAACATACTCCTAAGTTCTAGAACACAGAGAGAGAGAGAGAGACCTTGGCCGGCTTGGCCGGAGCTTCGGCCACACGGTAAGCATCCGGTGTGAGCCCCACCAACCATAAACCAGGAAAGACAATCTGCAAGCGAAAACCAAATGAAACGAAGAGAAAATTCATCGTACGAAAGAGGAATGAATATCCCACATAGAAGAACATACATCGAGCTGCTTCTGCTCGTTCTTGGGCCTCTTCCTAGGCCTCCGGGCAGGTCTCGACCCCGTCATGATGAATATGTCCTCCTCGATCTCCTCCTTCGACAGCGATATCCAGAACTTCCTCTTCTTCTCCTTCCTCTCGCCCTCCCCCGCTAAGCCTCGTAACCGCACGGATTTCGGCTGCAACTGCTGCTGCGCGTAATTCTCCTTGTCCCCGCCGGGCGCGCCGCCCGCGGCGTCGTGCAACGCCTCGCCGTTCCTCGACGACAGCGGCGGAGGGTTCGCCGCCCTCCTCGGCCTCAGATTCCACGGCCGCCGCGCCGCTTCGGCCTCCTCCGCCTTCCCGTCGTCGCTCCCGCCGCCGCCGCCGGCCGCGCGGCTCGGGCGCTCCCCCTCCGGAGGCGGGGGCCGCTCGTGGGGCGCGGGGTGGCGGCTAGGGCTGCGGGAGGGGCGTGATCCGGCGCGCGGCGGCCGCGATTCGGGGTCGGAGTCGTCGGGATGGGGCGGGGGAAGAGGAGGAGAAGGAGGAGGAGGGGGAGCCGCCGGGGGCGGGGGAGGCGGCGGTTACGGTTGTGGTGGGGGTGGCCGGAGGAGGAGGAGGAGGGGGAGGAGGTGGCGCCGCCCCAGCTGAGGAAGCCGGGGAGGGAGAAGTTGTGGAGGGGCTGCTGCGACTTGACCGGCGCCGTCGCCATAGCTCGTGTCGTGGTGCGCAGAGAGACACGCGACGCGGCGACGGCTCGAGCGAGAGTGCAGACGAAGAGTCAAGTTATAGAGAGAGAGAGAGATGATGGAGAAGGAGGAGGAGGAGGAGTTGGAGGAAGGAGAAGAAGCATGCGAGAAAAAGAGAGAGAAAAATGGTGGAAGCCTGGAAGGGGGAAGGCTTATATACTGCGTTCCAGTTCTGTAAGGGAGGCAGTTCTCAACTTCTCGTGGCGTGTGGTTTCTCAACATCGCACCCCCTCGCGCGTGCTTTGACGTTATTGCCCCCCGCCACCACCACACCGCACCCCCAAAAAGAAAGAAAGAAAGAAAAAAGGCATTGGAGTTGGGACCGGAAGTGCGGGGCTGGCTGGCTGGCTCGCTGGCTCGCTCTAGTCTCTAGGGGATTTTTAGGAGATCCAAAAGCTCGGATCGAAAGACCTTATATTTCGATGATCATCGACCGGAGCTGGAGCTGGAGCTGCTGCTGCTTCGAGCTCCGGCCCGTCGCGGTTATATTTGATCTGGGTGCGCCCGGTCATGTCTCGAGAACACTTATCAAGCGTGACGTGTTTATAGACGTGAAGAGAAAGAGTGGGATATAACGATCGTAATATATGTAAATACTCTTTCGGTTAAACATGTGCGAGTGTTTATTCTCTTTTAGCTTGAAAGATAATAACTGCTTGATGTGAAAAGAGTGTGCCATTATTGACCAGAAATTTGGTTCATTCATGTAACGATGAAAATCTTCATTTGCCTCCATTTGTTCATAAAAATAAATGATTTGAAAATTATTTTATCTATAGAAAGATCACTAATATTTTATTTGAAATATTTTGATAATGGTAAAATATTATCATTATTAACTATAATTTATGTGTAAAAATTCTCGTGGATGATAGAAATATTTTCATTCATTTATTTTTGTAATTGATAAAATGGATCGATTTTAGGAATTTATTATCCAAATCATTCATTTTCCGCAAAACAAACTAATCTCATCTCTCATGGAAAAGGTGTCCAGGAAACTTTGCAACGAGTGGAATAAGGTTAGCTAAGTGCTCAAGTCAAGGATATGCATTTGGCTTGAACTAATGTTCATAAAAATCCCAATTCCAAATTTTTTTGTTTTTCAACCGACCTTGATCAATTCAATTCCCAATCCAAGAATCTTGAACCGACGGTTCTACCAAGCTGCCTTTGCAAAGCCGGTTCTACCCTAGAACGGATATTGAACGGGGACCCAATTCCTAGTGTTCAACTCCACTTCGGCGGCTCACATGGATCTCCGGCCGCACCACTCCGGTCAAAGCAAGGCTTAGGATTTTGCACTTTCCTCTTTTCGTTTTTGGATCCATTTGCAGCTTCGTCTTGAACAACAATCGTCGCCGTGAGATAAGTCACCTGAGAATTTTTCTCTTGTCCCTTCGTTTTCTTCCACAGGTTTTTTCGAAATTTGATAATTCATTATATTCATCGAGGCCGAGTGCCGCTTTGTGTCTTTTTGTCGAAGTTGGAGATGACTTGTGGATCCTTGATAACCTTGGTCGGTTCCGGATTAAAAGCTTGAGAAGTTGATCCATTGTAGCTGCGGCCATTTTGCTTGCCCTTTGTATTCTTCAGAACTAGAGATTGCATGAAACTGGTTTCATTTTTTTTTTAAACGTCGCCTCATGTTTCGCAATATCGTGATTGGACTTACACTATTTAATCGAAAATCTGTCAAAGTCAAGGTGCTCTAGTGTAATGCTTGAATATGCATGCGTGATGTTTAGAGAAATGTTTGACCAAACAAAAAAATTCAAAAAAAATGAAGAAGATAAAGAGAAGCCTGACGGGTTTTGGGTCCGATTTAATTAAAGGGTTGATGTGATTGGTTCCTAGTTCCATAAATTGAGAATCAACCCTAACGGTGTAGGTTTCAACTTTAGATATGGAAGGCGACGCGATATTTGCACATCGATTAATAAACTACACCGCTTTCACTCGTGACATGGATTTAAGTACCACTTTGCAAAACGCAGGCAAAGGTGGAAAAATAGAAAACCGTGAGTTTTTTTTTTTTTTTTCGATCGGAAGAAAGAAAGAGGTGAAGTTGACGTGGCACGATTGCGGGGCCCTTTTGAGGACTCCCCGATCGGATTGACGGGGGCCCACCCCACGCACCGCGCGAAGCAATACACGCCGTACGGTCGCGGGTGTACACAGGAGGCGGATCGGGGCTCCATAAATCGCTGACCCGGCTCGACCCGCTGGAGCAACAAGAGCCGGCGATCGGAATTTTTTTATTTTTTATTTTTTTTAACACGAAATATCCGAATTAAGCGGCCTGAACTGATTTCATCGGACACGCAAGCCGTCGGTTCCCGTTCCGTCCACGTTCGCCATTTGTCTTCATCACACTTCGGATATGCACATAACACATTCCAAACGCATGCGTACCTGTACATGCAATCCCATAAATGACAACATCGTTCGGGTTCTGAAATCTCTCGCTCATAATCTGTGCCCGAAGAAACGGCGATTCGATCACGAAAGTCATCGCGTCGGGGTCTAACGTTTAGTCGCTTGGCCAATCTATTTGAGCCAATCATTGCTCGAAACAAAAGATCAATTTCTATTTGCCCTAATGCAAATACAATTCAAACGAGTTCACTGCTGCACTCAAATACGAAAATAAGAATTGAGTCATAAAAATCGAGAAAAGTATAAGCAAGTCACAAAACTCGTATAATTGGTTCAGTTGAATCTTTTCGTTAATTTCGTCTAATTTAGCTAACGAAAAATGTCAACATGATTTTTTGTTATTATTTTCAATATCTTATATGGTGATGACATGACTAAAACGACTGTACAAATCTAATGGCTTGATTGTGGGGGCGATTGACATATAATTTAGCTTGCTTTTATAAAATTTGTCCCACCCTCTATCTTTTTTTTTTCTTTTTTTTTATCTTTGGAAAAAAACTTTGTGCCATAATGCCACGTAAATCTCCAAGTGTCGCTAGTGGGGAAACCACCCTCTATCTTATTTTTGGTTACCAAAGTTTGACAAAATTAACGGAATGACTTAATTGAACTAATTTGACAAATCTTATAACTCGATTGCACTTTTTAAAAAGTTTTAAGACTTCATTATATTTTTAGAATAAATTTTAGGATTTTTAGTGTACTTGTCTCGCATTATTAAGATGAGGACGGTGGTGATGATTGTTACCGGCCAGTACATAGCATTAAAATGGTCCCTAGCCAATCAAAATGGACCGGCACCTAAATGAGCTGTCTTCATTTTTAGATATGTAGCTTTCAATTTTTAATGAAGCATCTAGAGGGATGCCCCCCACGAGCGCGACCTCGTTTGGTCAACCTTGCTCGTTCTCCGCGGCCATACACAGGTTTGTCAGTCTCATATCATGGTTGACTTGACCGAAAGCCTCGCAACCTTAATTTAGTATAATAACCAACCCAATTCCCCAAAATAAAAAAGAAAAAGAAAGAGATTTGCTTACTCATGTGTTATTTTTCACGTCGCTTTATAATTTAATACCATGCGCCATTGCTTTTCTTCTAATTTTTCTGGAAAGTGTTTGACATTCTCGTTTAGTCTAGCAATTATCAAATCAACCACCTTCTCTCTCGCTTCAATTTTGCAATCAGAGTCATCCGCATTTCTAATTCACGCCGATACCTTTCTTCTCAGAGTGCAGGATCCGTGCCGAAAGCTTCCAACTCTTCTTCATGAACAACGGTTGGGACTCTCGAGATTTTATACCTACTTCAAAAGCCCGCCAGGCCCTGGTGATCCCGACTCCAAGTCACGTACGTCGCCATGCATAGAACAAATTGTAAGAGCACTTTCTATACACAATTCTAAGTTTCGTATACCCAAAAAACATCCTAAAAATAGTCTACTACGTTGTTCTAACATTCCCGTCCAAGACGTTTCCCTTTTGGCCTCTTTCCCTCGTTTCCTCAAAATCTATTAAAACGTAAGTGCGTGTGGTCCAAGGCCCGGGCCAATCCAAGATGCGGATTTCGTGTTATTAAAATTTGGTTTGGCTGAAAAAAAAAAAACAAGGACAGCGACAGGGACGCTTCGTCCTTGACTGGGTGTGGTCCAAGGCCCGGGCCAATCCAAGATGCGGATTTCGTGTTATTAAAATTTGGTTTGGCTGAAAAAAAAAAACAAGGACAGCGACAGGGACGCTTCGTCCTTGACTGGGTCCTTTCTTTCACCATTATTCATGCATCTTTCGCTTGCGCTGAAAGTCCGATCCCGGAAGCTTTCGTGCAGGGACAATTTCAATATGCTTTTCTTTTCCGGGGCGATATTGAATATGCCTTTTCGCCCTTTTACACAATCGATGTTTAGGATGCGATCCGAAATTATCTCTTTTTTTTTTTTTTATAAAAGATTAATATAATATAAAATCCTAAATTCATACACTTATAACAAATGTACTCTACATAACAAAAAAAAATCATAAATGGATATAATTATGATAAATTTATCATAGAGCATAAACTAATTTTTTTGACTGCTAATATTTATGAGTGAATTAACATCATAAAAATCATAAAAATGATATAAGCGTAACAAATGAAAAGAAAAATCTTAAATTGGTACACTAGTTAACTATTATGTATCATTTTATTTAATAATTTGATAGTAGAAATTTAAAGAAAATTAATAGAGATTAAATTTGTTATAAAGAAAATTAATAGAAATTAAATTTGTTATAAGTATAACGATTTTAGGTAAATTTATCAAAAGTGTATTAATTTGAGGCTTTTTATTGTCAAAAAATTAGTCTCAAATAAATTCATTGTAAATGTACTAACTATTATTTTATTTTTTTCAGATTCAATTTGGGTCTATTCGGTGCGGTACATGGATTTAATTTAGCGGCCTTGCAATAATGAAAACCGTGTGCTTTCGCCCGTGGCGGGGTCAATTGACCACGTGTTTCATGTGAAATGGAGAACCGGTCGAGATTCAACTTTTCGGACACGTGCCGCATGAATTGGATCCCCCCAGCGAAAAACCCGAAAAAGGTACGAAAACCTTCGATGGCAATTTAACGACGACTTCAAGAGTCTTTCAGATACGATCTGTTTAGTATTTATGTACGTGCTAAAGTGGTTGGACGATGAACCGTAACATGACGACGATGACACATGCCGGATGAATTGGATATTCTTTTCATTTTTTTTCTAAAAATTAGTTGGACTGGTTGGGAGTACTAGAGCTCCAACTTCTTATTTTTACGCTAATGTTATATATTTGGACAATATTAAAAAGCCAATTCTCATTTTTTGAACCTTTTCTTTTTGGGCGAGCACTTTCTTGAACCTTCGAGAAGTTCATTGTTTAGAAAAAAAATCAAATCTCTGTCCATAATTCATTTAGAAGGCCACATTTAAGAACGTCGCTATTATTATATTTGTAGGCAATCGCCGATATATTTATTTGCTTGGATGGTAACATTCATCTCGCAAGTAATCAATATAACAAAGCCGTTTTCCTAATTTGTAACGTTCTCAGATTAATGGATTTAGATAATGTAATGTTCATTCGTTAATTTTGTAGACGTTACAAACAAATGTCCATGCAGACATGCAAGATCAATGATTTGGAGGCAAGTTAACCTACGTGATTTCATAATATAAGCTACGTAACCGGCCATTGCATCCTCGGGTCTTGATATTATATTGGATATTTATATTTATATTTATACTAATACGATGTATTGGCTATGTTTAAGGTTCGGGTTAATTATATTAATGCTAATATAAAGTCTCAGGAAATGATTAATATCGGAGGTAGGAATTCACTTTTGTGCAAGCTTTGTTGGTGGGCCAATGGCGAGATTCTGAAAAGTGACGGGCTGGACTTAGAAATCGCAGTCCGTAAGATAATGAAGCTTTGCCTCTCTTCTTTCGGGTTTCCTCTCAGGCCCCACTAATGCGTGCGATGTTTTATTTTTTTGTTTTGTAAATTTTATTTTATCATTTCTTGCTGAAGATGACGAACCAACATGAAATATGATTTTATATAGGATATTCACGGCCGTAATTAAATCGACGAGGCTAGCAAATTCATGCCTTTTTCGCGTGATGTCAAGATATGGCTGAATTTGGATATGTTTGACTTGAATTCTCACGTTCTAAATTTTCATTATATTTATTATGTATATTGTGCAATATAGTAATGGGATTCATATTTCTTTATACGGGCATTGATAATTGTCACATATTCTCTTTGTTTCTAATAACCATAATTTATTAGCCACCTTTCCCTAATTTGATTGCCACATCCTTTATTTTATCTCCTAATTTCTTACTTGCAAATTACATCATTCCTTAGAACACTTCTTTTAACTCTAGCCCATTAATGCTCTTTAAGGTTGCAAGCCAAGAGTCCTCATTCATTCTCTACATCTCTCTCATTTTCAACCATAAATTTAACCTATAAATTTACATCTTGCATGACCTGACTCTTTTGCTTCAATAATTACAAATCAAAAAATGATTCTTATTCATGCATCTATTTGGGCTCTCTTATCTTCTCTCTCATTCTCTACCAAGTGTTTTAACCCCAGTGTCATTATGGCTTTTAATATTAGTCAATTAATATCTATAAATTTTAACTAATGAGAAAGACAAGACAAGTCAAGGTCTTCTCCATCTCTTATTAATGTTTGAAATTATTACAACTCAAATAATGTTTCCTCATTTATGTATTTTTACTTGGCTAATGATGCTCTTTCTCTCTCTTTCTAATCAAATATCTTCATTTTTCTATTTAAAATCTTGCCATTTGTCACTTAAGTAATAACTCACATACTCTAAAATAGTGACATTGAACTTCGCTTATCAAATTACACCATGCATGATATCATGGATGACATAATTTTCTAACTCTAGTTACTTTAGTCACACTTATAACCCTAGTTAATTAACATGAGTTGAAGCTATTCTTTAAAATGAGTAAAGAAGGAAGAAAATTTCATTTTCTCTTCTCCTCTTTGGTAAAACAACTTCATCTTCTTATCTTCAAGTGCAAATTCTCTTTTCCCTTTTGAAACAAGTGAAGCTCCCCTAATTTTTTATTAAGTTCCAAAGTTCATTCAATTTGAGTTATTTGAGCTTTAAATCTCATCTTTAAAGTATTTATAGGTAAAAGTTCATGGACTTCATTTTTCTTCTTATCAAGCTAGTTTTGTTGTTTTCTTAAAGATTGAGAGTTGTTAATGTTTGTTCTTGTTTTTTTTGCTTCGAAGGTGATTAAGATTTTGAGTTGTCAAAGTTTTTGTTTAAGGTAAGTGAAAATTCTAGGAGCTAAGTTAGATTGATCTACTCAATACTCTTGAGCTTTATTGCTTGATTGTTTGTTTATTTAGTTTGGATTTTACTTTTTGTGTGAGTAAGTTTCAATAATTGTATGTTAAGCTAATGTGATTATTGGGTTTGAATTCAACAGCTTTCCTCATGCCAAGCATATCTTTGAGAGATTGCAAAAAGGCTTTTTTTGCGACTTGTATGTAAAAAATGTGAAAATGGTAAAACTAGGCATAAAAAGGGGTATTTTGGTAAGTTCTCGATGAGGTTAGGGATAATTTCAAAATTTCTAGAAGTAAGATGGAGCTGTTAACAGGGTTATTTTATGATTTTTAGTGCTTATTAGTGGGTTATTAAGTACTATTAATGAAGGGAAATCAAACTAGTTAAAAAATGAGTTTAGAATCTTTAGGGGCAACTTTGTAATTTTACCAAGTTGAGGGACGAATTTGCAAAATTGAAAGTTCTAGGGGCTGTTCACAGCATGAGAAACCTTATTTTGATAGGCACTTAAGTTATTTTGAGATTTCTTAATCTAGACAATGTGTCTAACTATGCAAAATTGGTCCTAATTGTGTAATTAATTTGGAAGTTGCTTGTTTTGGTAATTTCATAAATTACGTGGCATGTCCATAGTGTAAATAAAATACTCGTATATTGTCGATGACAAATAAGTGGCCCTTGGTGTTTAATTTAATTAATATTTCTTGATTAAGTGAAAATGTGAAAACATTGAAATTAGAGATGATAATAATATTCTTGTAATTTGACTGAGTTATCAAAGTACTAGCTAAGTGGTTGCCGATTAATCGTGATTGATTTTTTTGAGTTGTTGTTACTCATGTGGTCTATTCTTTGAGTTGTCGATATTCATGCGATCAATTATGAGCATCCATTCCTAAGTTATCAATTACCTATCTATGGTGTCCGATTAAATATTGATGGCTTCGCATGGAAAGAATGAGGATATAATTGTTGAAGTGCATGTAATTGATTGTATCATTAATTGCATGATTAATTACACATTATTGAAATGTCCATGGCAATTGCTATGTTGTTATGAAATGTTTGCCACGGCCTATTCGCCATAGAGCAAATTCCCTAATATAAGTATGTAGATGAGACTTTAAAGTTAGCCAGATGTTCTACCATATGAGACGGTTCTCTACGAAATTGATATGATATGAAATTCTATTATAACATGGTTCTTGTAGTCATGGTATGATTTGGCTTGTATAGTCAAGATATGACATAGCTCTTGTAGTCATGGTATGTTGATAATCATCATACGGATATATAGTGGTGTATTTATCATATTTAATGTAGAGGACACCCATGATGAATGGGCCAAGGCATGACAAAGGGTATGTATGATTTTGTCCCTCATGAGTTGGTGGTGACGATGCCTCATTAGTCAAGATGCCTCATGAATTGAGATGGTCCTTGCCAGTAACAAGTATGGTGTATGTTTGTGAGTTCCATGATAAGTATGACATTACCTATGTATATTCTTGTGTATAGTGGTGAGCTATTAGGTAATTTTGGTTCATCATTAAATAATACATCATATGCTTGCTTTTGAGTTAATGAACTTGCAATGCTGTTAATGGTTTCCACTAGCATATCATGATAGTGAAGATAGTGTTTGCTTATTCATTTATCATACATGGTTTTTTTGTATAGCTTGAGCTCATGTTGTTTATTGATACCAAGGTTGAATGGTAAGTAGATCTTTTACCTTAAACCTAGGAAGTTCATTTACTAACCTTAGGCTTACCCCAATATATTTTATAGATTTATCAAGTTAGGAGTTGAGGAGCACTAGGTTAACACTTCTGAAGATCACTAGTAAGGATTGGATTAAAGTGCACGGCGAAAATGGAGATGGGTTTCTTTTCTACATGGTAGTTTTGAAGTATATTAGCTGTGGTTAAATTACTTGTATAAATGGGGATAAGTTAATTATTTATCGGAGAATTGAAGTGAAGTTAATTTATTTATTCATTTGAGGTTCAAATTTTCTGAAAATTTAGGTCAGGAAATGAACACGAAGTGCTTAGTAAGCTCGTCGAATCACCTCAAAGCATTGATTACATGCCTGATAAAGTGGTTCACGCAACACGATTGATGCAATTATTGAATCCATCACCATCTCGCAAATTGCCATGGTACAATAAATTGAACTGCTTATAAATGCATGTTTATACACGACGAATGAATAAAATACATTTATATATGACTTGTCACGGTGTTTTTAACACATTTCCACATAATAAGAAAAAAAATACTAGAAATATCAAATATTTATTGTATTAATACCAATTTAGTTATAAACATTTTTATATCAATACCAATTGAGTTCATTCGACTAATTGAGAACGGAAGTTACTGATACGAATGCATACCGTTTTACGTGGCATGAATAGTGTTTTTGAAAATTTTAAACATGTTTTTGGACTTTTCGTTAATTTTCACTTTTCTTTTCTGTCATTCCTTTCTTTTCTTTTTACTTTTTTCCTCATTTCCCTTCACTGCCCTCTGGATGACCAGTGGTGGTGGCCGGCCGCCACAGAGAAGAAATCGCAGAAGAACAACCGCACGCGAGGCGGCGTGTCGGAGTTCTTCCGATGGACTCGATCGATGCTAGCGACGGCTCACGTGCCCACATGTACTAAGATCGGATGCACGTGGCAAAATCAAAGGAATCCGACCGCGTAGCTAAAGGCTACCACGCCTTGGGAATCCGAACCGCAGAAGACGTTCCGACGACCCGGAAAAATAGGGAAAAAAAAAAACGCGGGATCCGTGCTTTGACTCGAATGTGGGGGCCAAGATTGTCGGCCGAGATAAGTCCGTAAGGAAAAAACAATAATAATTTTCCTATTTATTAATTTTTTGGATAAGGTGGATAAGATATTATAATCCTATTACGCTTCGTTCGACGACATCAATGGATATCCTCCGAAACATAAAGGGGGATTCCGAAACGCCACCCGAAAATATACCCTTCCCATTTTCTGTCCTGATAAGACCACCAAAGAAGAAAATAAATTGCAAAAATATATATTTCTGTCCTGACAGTTCCACGTCAGCAGGAACTTTAGGGGAGGGGATGGGGGTGGTGTTCTCAAGCTGCGCCCCTACCGTCCACGTGGCACGCGTCGGTCCTCCCGTTCTTTTCCTTTTTTTTGTTTTTTCTTGGCTAAAACTTTTTCCTTTTATGTCGTGTCTGTCTCCTCGTCGACACTGCTCGAGCGCCTGTTGTTTTCCCGTTTTGAGGGGAAATCATAATGTCCGTTTGAAGAAAGCAGTAGTACCACTTGAGTTTCGCTCCGTGCGCCCTCTCAAGATGTTGTTGCAAGTTTAGTCTTAGCTTTCCAAATTCAAAGAGATATGGCAGATTTTCGTTATCATGTACAGCACCCCCATTGTAACTCTCATTTTTCCTTAAATTTAGCATGCGATCTGAAAATGACTCAACCGCTATACGGTACAAACTACAAAGCCCACGAGGGTATTTTGCCCGAATTAAGAGGTGAGCTTTTATATACTTCTCTTTCACATAATGAATAAAACTTTTCTTGAGATCAGTTAAATCAGACGAAAATTTACAAATTTTAAACTTTTGCAAGGGTCTATTTGAGTGGCATCGGCACCACTATGAGGTCTTAGCCTCCTTTTAAAGGAAATAACACACTAAGCCTATCTAGACCGATAAAATGTGAAGCTGTAGTTAATTTGACTTATCAATTTGATTTTCAGGTTTTAGCTTGAGTAATTAAGAATAATCCCACAAAAAGAGCCGCATATAAATCCTCTATAATATCTTTATACAGCCGTATGTAACCCTCCATAATGTCTATGTCCTCGATCACTATCTAGCATTTACGAGGTTTCATTTTTTCGGTGGATAATTCCAGAAGACTAAAAAGGGAAAAGACCGGAGAAGAGGGAGCTCTCGAGTCAAGTCAACCTTTCCGCAGAAGAGTCAACGATCGTCGGCTTATCAGCGTACCGCAAGAAACGCGCAGCGTACCCATCGCAACAGAGGATCAGCCCCCCCCAGACATTTCGTTTTTGTCTGACATGAAAAAAAAAACCTAAATACATGGATACGATGTCCCTGTTCGTTGCTGTGGCTCTCTCTCTCTCTCTCTCTCCCTCTCTTTCTCTCTCCTCTCTCTGTGTCTGCGGAAAGCTGAAGAGGAAGCTCAGCAGAGACACAAAGAATCAACCCTAAACCCTTCTCTCTCTCTCTCTCTCTCTCTCTATATATCAGATCGTGTGAGCTCAAACCCAGACCTCAGATCCCGAATCGAGCTCCAATTCAGATCGCCGGCCGGACCCCAATCCCGCTTTCACTACCCCTCGGATCGCCGCATTCGACCCGGGAAGAGGGGATTCGTGCGCCCCCCATGACGCGGCGGTGCTCCCATTGCAGCCACAATGGGCACAACTCCAGGACCTGCCCCAACCGCGGCGTCAAGCTGTTCGGGGTCCGGCTCACCGACGGGTCCATCCGGAAGAGCGCCAGCATGGGCAACCTCAGCCACTACGCCGGCGCCGGCGCCGGGAGCGGGACCGGGTCCGGGTCCGGGTCGGGCCTCGCCGGCGGGGGCAACAACCCGGGCTCGCCCGGGGAGGGCCCGGATCACGGGGACGGCTACGCGTCCGAGGATTTCGTCCCCGGGTCGTCCTCGAGCCGCGAGAGGAAGAAAGGTGATGGCTTCGGGTTGGGATCGTTCGGTGTTTATCGATTGGTTTTTCTGTTTGGTTTGTTGTTGTTGTTGGGTTGTCGACGGAGTTTCGGTGGTCGGTGGAAATGGGGGTTCTGGGATTTTGGATGTTTTGGTTTAGCATTAGGCGGTGGTGTTTAAGGTTTGCCCGATCAGTGGGAAAGCTGTTGGGTTGATGATGACCTGGATTTATTGCTTGATGCCGATGGAATCGTGACGTGCAAACGTCTCGATTTTTGTTGATGGCCGGGTTTTTAGTTGCCTCACTATGTTCTGCTTTCCTGTTCGGGGAGGTTATCGGATGGTTATCATGTGCCACGTGATCAGGGGGAAGGGTCGGTCTTTTATGTGATTGCCAAATCAATGCGGCACTTCGATAATAATTGCAGTTGTTTTGATGCGTGAATTGTGATTGGATCCCATTGATCTGTTAGAGATAATCGGACTGAGTGATCAGTCGGTTACTGAGATATGCACTGTGAAGTTCTGAAGAAGCCTGTCCTTGTATTTAAGGATGGGAAACTTGTCTCGCACACTCCAATGATATCTGGAGCTTTGTTTAGCCAAATTGACTTCGTTATTCAAATGGCATTCCTGTGTCTATTGGATGACGGAGCAGTTTGTCTATCCAATTTGTGATCAATCAGTACTATGCTGATATCTAAGGTTTTCTCAGAAATTGAGAAGGTTTCTAAGTCCTAGATTAATGTGTTCAGGATACATGTTTTGCTTTTGAGATTCTTGAAATTGATTATGACTTGTGATGCAGGTGTACCATGGACTGAAGAGGAGCACAGAATGTTTCTATTGGGCCTGCAAAAGCTCGGCAAAGGTGATTGGCGTGGCATTTCTCGCAACTACGTCATTTCAAGGACGCCAACACAAGTGGCAAGCCATGCTCAGAAGTACTTCATCAGGCAATCTAACGTGTCAAAGAGAAAACGACGTTCCAGTCTGTTTGATATTGTGGCAGAGGAAGTTAGTATTATCACGTATTCCATTATCTATATGGGGGAACCTATTTTACATGCATATGTTCATCCCCAAGTCCGGTTTAAATCCTCAAAATGGATTGGTCATAAATTGAGTTTGGCTTTTCTTTCCTTATTTGTCAATATGATGGAACCCAGATATACTACCCAAAATTACTGTTTTCTGAAATTGTTGTTGCTGTCACCTTTTTTTTTTCTTTTTTTTACCTTTTTTCACCTGTGCATTATTAGTGCGTATTCATGCTATTGATTTTCAATTACATTGCAGTCGGTTGATGTGCCAATGGGATCAAGGGACTTCTTTGCGGTCGACGAGCAACAGCAGGAAACAGAAGTAAATGATGCCTTGCAGCAGCTGCCACCTGATGTTGATGAAGAATGTGAATCTATGGACTCCACCAACTCAAATACTGGAGATTCTGCCCCGCCAAAGCCGGATATTTCACAATCACAGCCCTCTTATCCAATGATATATCCCGCCTACTTTTCACCGTTCATCCCATTTTCGTTCCCCTTGTGGACAGCTGGGTTTGGGGCGGACGACTCGACCAAGGAGACGCACGAGGTGCTCAAGCCCATGGCGGTTCACTCGAAGAGCCCAATAAATGTGGATGAACTTGTTGGCATGTCGAAGCTCAGTCTAGGAGACTCCATCGGCAACAGTGGTCCCTCTTCTCTGTCGCTGAAACTGCTCGAAGGATCTAGTAGCAGACAGTCGGCTTTCCATGCCAACCCGGCCTCCAGCACTTCAAGAATGAAGTCGAGCATTGTGAGTTGATTGGAAGACAAGCGAGGAACCTTTAGCTCAAAGGCTGTGATCTGATCTATCAACTGAGTGCTGAGGTGAGCTTTGTGAGTTACTGTTAATAGAAGGAAAATAATGTGCAGTCTGGTCTGGGCGGTTCTAGTGTGATTGCCCTCGTAGGATACCTTGAATAAGGTTGTCGTCTCAGTCGTTGTCGTTCTATTTAGTGACAAAGAACAGTTCCTAGATTGTAGGTTTTAGTAGTATCTGTAGGAAATTCATTTGAATCTCATAATTCAGTGTCTTTTCCAAAAGCTGATGGTTTCACCCAGAAATAGCTGTCTCAAACCTCATATAGGTGAGTAAATTCAAGTCCCTTGCTCGGCGCGGGATGGCCCCACCTGCCCCTTGCTTGGCACAGGATTGCCCCACCCGCCCCTTGCCTGATGATGAGCAAGTGATTCTGCCCCAGGTGAGGGCGGGGTGAAGTGGGTCCTGTGTCCAGGCAAGATGAGAAAGTATCTCATGTGTTGATTGTCTGGCTGATATGGTGTAATGAACTAATCAAAATGTCTGCATATGCATTGCATCCGAACCAATTTCTGAGTTTCTGGTTATGAAAGATACTCTCCTCATATAAGGGGAAAAAACCTTGTCAAACTACTTACTTGCATCCTACAGAGCAGTGTAGCTTCAGAGAACGCGTTCTCAAACGGATCATACGTCCCTGAACTTGAAAAATGGAGAAAAAGTTGTAATGCTCTTTTAGACTGAGACAGACCCAATAGGCTGAGCTAATGACTCTCCTTTGGGTGCTAACTCGCTTGCGGTCATGTCTTTTAGTCTTCCTGTTAATGATCCTCAGGGACAACTTCCCAGTATTGCTTGTTACTATAGATTTGAACTGAACCATCCAGGTAAGTAGTCTTCCCCAATGGACCCGATCCACTCACCTCCATACACGACCCAACGGTTGGGTCAGGCCTGGCTGGACCGTCGGTTGGCCCATATCCGCAAGATGGGTGTCGGTTGTTGTGCTTTCGGCAGGTCGGGCCAGGCTTTACGGCACAGGACTCTTCGACTTTTAAAGTGCTACTCACGGTCATGATCTATGTAAACTGTTGGGGTCAATCATGGCATTACATCAAACAGGTTACGTTCAGACCATTGCGCTAGCAGAGGAGTCTCGTGTATCGTCAAAGCTTTGCGAGTACAATCGAGCTTTGACGAGATGACGAAGAGTGGGGCTGCCACCGACATCGAATCGGTCATATGCCAACTCTGGGAATGCTCGTGCGAGCGCAGGAACCGAAAATCATGTCACTTTGTTGAATTCCCAGTACATTTCAACCACTGCAATCAGAACATCAAATAAAGGTGGATGAGGGTTGACATTGATCTCTCTGAAAGTTGCATGCAACACAAGAACCAGCCGGATAAGCCCTGGGTTACTGATCATTGTGCACGAACCAAACTCATTGCATGCCAGTTTGTAAGATTTGACAAGTAATGGGGACGACAGATCGAGAGAGATTGAGAGAGATAAACACTAGAAAAAGTGAGGAGAAAATGGCGAACACATCGAATTGCGGATTGACTATGCATATACGTGCCCACACTTCATCAACCTATGCTTGGATTTTCCCATAAACCACACAAAGCCCCCACAAGATTCTCTCTTTCCATGCAGAAAAGAACTCCAATTTGGCAACGTCTCTTGTGCTCTAACCCCAAGCACTCCATCGTTCCGTTGAGCCGTCGTTTTCGACAAAAACGCTTGGCATCTTGTTAAAAAGCAGAGGAGGGATATAGGCTTTAATCATGACCGGCTGTTTAATCATGCTGACAATACGACTAAAAGCCCCAGCATTGACTGCTTTTTACCGAGATAAATCCTTTATTCCTATCAGCAGCCCGTGCACCATCGACTTGATGGTGAACGAGTCATTCTAGAGGTCGGCTCTCCAAGCGCGTTGAACTTACTGGATTGAAACAACGTTCACGAAGATGCCAAGCCAAAAGAGAGAACAGGCTTCGCTGATTAAAATAAGCAATTAAGGACAGGGCTGCTTTGGTTGGACGAAAAGATGAGACCGGTGTTTATTTAACGTTATTGGAGAACTTGGCCGTCGGCAAAAGATCTCACCAGAAGTAGTTGGGAAGCGCATAATTAGACGACAATTTTTTTAGGAAGGAAACGTCAAACGTGTGATGATTCGCTTTCTCTTACGTAATGGAAACAAATTAGGCGGTCGACTGATGTCCAAATAAGCATTTGAGAATGTTCGGAAGGATGTTTTTATATTCCTTCCGACAATTTGATTATTCCTGATGGAAATTATAACAGCTGACGGGTTATAAATTAGGCCGGGCAGGCGTAACTTGCTTCGGCTGCTAATTTGACCGTGCGCTGCCTTTCTGTTTTGTAAGTAAAGTGAAGACGAGAGAGAGAGAGAGAGAGAGAGAGAGAGTCAAATACCGTGTAATTATATATATATTAAAATATCGATCATGATCATCCCTGTACATGCGGTGATTAACTAGTCTAGATTATTTTTCACACGCTATCGGGGGCTTCTGTAGTCTTAAAGAGACAGTCAAAGCTTTAATACATGGCTAGACTGATCTTTAGAGCTTTTTCTCTTGGAAATTGATGAGAATTTCTTTTCCAATTGCTAGCATGGAGGATGGGGAGAGGAGCCATCAACTTGGCAACTCTTCCTAAATGTTATCGTAAAGGGCTTATACCTGCTATAGATTTAGAAATGCATAAAGGTCATACTTAGGCATCACTTACTACTCATGTACGAGAGCCCCCCGTCACCACCTCCCCACCGAGACCCTAGAGGATTAGAATTCATTCACCAAAGCAAAATGCGCACACAACTACGGTAAGCGGGTTTGAAGCCGTGATCTTGTGTTCGGGAACATTTTACCAGTACAGTTAGGCAATTCAATTCCCACCGCTAGCTAGTACACTGATACAACTGATATCAACCTGGGGTGACAATTTCTTCTGCAATTTCCCTCGGGACAATTGCATAGTGTTTGAGATCATTCCACGAGAAAGATGAGATATCTAGACAAGCTTCAAACTTTGCAAGATCCCACACCAATCACCAACCACCAATTCGAAAGGGTGGAAATTTCCGAGGAACTTCTCGGTACTGAATAGAGAGGTACGGCAACTGTTATAAATACGAGCAAAAAGCAAAACCATTCGTGGTGGTCCGCCGTGGGAGGGTCTTCTGCTACAACTACAAGCTATCTTGTCCTCTTATGCAAAGGTTTTTGGCTTCTGTACGGCAACAATAATTGTTCCCAAGGTCCAGCATGTGTCCAAATGAGCTGCCCTCCCTTGGAGAATGTGAATAATCACAGTGCAAAATAACAGTTGATTGGGAAAGGTTGATGTGCGCATCTACATGCTGTAAAAAAACCAATCTTACTCAAAAGAAAATGCGAACATATGACACTAACTCGGAAAATACAGATGCAGACGGAAGGAAGCAAGAAGTGCGCGACTCTGTTTCTTCCCATCACTTTCCCATTGCGCAAAAACAGGGGATGAGATTTTCGTTTCTATTTTGTTTTTTTCCAAAGAAAAGGCGAAGCTGTAGCAGTCCTGGTAGGGGCGGGCGAGTCTTTAACGGGAAGGAAGGACCTTTGCCGACCACATGTCAAAACCTTGGACGATTACTGTCATCGCACTGCTCAACCCCACAAGCACAGTCGCGCAGTCCCATGATTCCTCGTGCTGTATTCTGCATGCTGGTCCCTCTTGGGCAGGTTCTATGATTTTTCTGCTGGCTCCAAGAGTAGAAATTGAACTTTCCTCCCAACCCTCCGTTAGTCCACAATGCTTACGGCTCTCCTTTGGTGTTGAGAACCAGCTTCTATAGCTGTCATGAGCTGGGATGACAGTGACGCAGACAATTGTAAATCTTCGGTAATTACTCGCGATGCAGTATGAACAGAGACTAAGAAATCACGCAGGTCACGAAAATAGCCCTAAATAAGTTGGTGCATCGGCCACGGAATACGGTATTAACAAAGACTAGGAACATGGTCCTTTTCGGACCCGGCATGTCCATACAAGAGAAGAGACCAGTGCAAGTGCCATGGCTAATGGCCATCATCAAACCAGGGATGCTCTGCTGGATCCCATAGATTTTCTATTTGAGGGTATAGGTGAAGAGAGTGGTGGTGGTGGTGGTGGTGGTGGTGGTGGTCGGCCCAAGATTTCTTTAAAAGGTCAGTGTGCCAAAATTAGGGCAAATTTCTACTATAATAACAACTGAGAAATTAGAAAATGGTGGGGAAATTATAAAATGCCCTTCGGTCATACACATAAGGCTCCATAATGGGACACGGGGAGAGGCCAGGAAGCTGGGGACCGGACAAGATGAGGGCAAAACCCAAGAGAAGAAAATTAAAAAAGAAAAGGAGAAGGAAGGGAAGATATAAGAATACACTCTAACATCATCGTAAGATCACTGCCTATGTAAGTCCAAAAGCTCTCGTCCCTTTTGGCCAAGAGGCCCCCCACCAGTTCTCTCTGCTAGTTGCTGCCTCTTCTCTCGATCTTTTATTAAGCTCTGCCCTTCACTTCCAAGTTCAAGATCAACTCCTCTCTCTCTCTCTCTCTCCCTCCCTCTCTCTCCCCTCTCTCTCTCTCTCTCTCTCTCTCTCTCTCTCTCAAAAGCCAAAATAATGGAGCCACTCATCAACACCAAATGCATTGAAGCTCAAACCAGCACTTCCTACTCCTCAAATAGTCCCTCAGGATCAAGCTCTTCCTGCTCAAAGAAAGCTGGAGCAGCAGGGAGTGGTTCTAGTGACTCCAGTAAGCAGAAGGCGAGCTCGGACGGCCCGAATTACCGCGGGGTGCGGCGGCGCCAATGGGGCCGGTGGGTGTCCGAGATCCGGGAGCCGAGGAAGAAGTCGAGGATCTGGCTGGGGACGTTCCAGACGGCGGAGATGGCGGCGCGGGCCCACGACGTGGCCGCGCTCACGATCAAGGGCCGGTCGGCCCACCTCAACTTCCCCGAGCTGGCCGAGCTGCTCCCCCGGCCCGCGAGCAAGTCGGCCAAGGACATCCAGGCGGCGGCGGCCCTGGCCGCCGCGATCAGCTTCCCGAGGGGCGACGGAGCCGCCGCAGGGGAGGCCGGGCCGAGCCGGCCTCACTCCCCGAACGCCACGGCGGAGTCCTTCGACACCCAGGAGTCGGCGAGTTCGCCGCTGGATAACGAGGACGACACGTTCATCGACCTGCCGGATCTCCTGGTGGGCTTCGGCAACAGGATGGAGGAGCTCTGCATGTCGTTCGCATGGCAAGACGAAGATGGCACGAGATTCAGCCACGGAGACGACCCTTTTCTCTGGAATTAGCCGTCATTATTACCACCTCAATTCCCTGCCAAAATAGAAAATGAATGACTGTGTACATCCCAGTTTCGGTTGAACTGAGTGATGATGATGGTGATAACAGAGCCAGCCGTTTTCCTGTCATTTTTGTGGTTTGTCACATAAAGGTGGTTCATTTTTGGATCTTTCTTGTTCTCTCTCTCTTTTTTTTTTTTTTTTTTTTAGGCATGAGAGTCTTATATAAGTTCTTCATTCCTTGTATATATTTCTGGAAAAATGCATCATGTTCTGCCGATCTCTCTGGTCTCTCCTCTCGCAGCATAAGATAGCCAATTGCCCCCGCTCCTCTCTTTTTCCACCCGGACCTTCTCCAAGCTTCCATCATTGGAAAGGGATCAGAAGAAATTGTCCCAGCAAAAAATATATATCTGCTTGTCATCCTATAAAGATCACCATCTTGCTAACTACTTTTCCACTTGGCAAAATAAAATAAAACCACCCTTTTTTTTTCTTTTTCTATTTCACTTTTGATAGCTTATGACGTGATCTTACGCTTGGCTCATCATCACTAAATTCATAAAGATGTAATGAAAATTACAAACATGTAAAAAGGCGATGTGCACATATAGATAAAGTCATGACCTCACCTCATCCAAACTACCAAGTTTTAAAGGCTCTTTAAACATATTTGCCAAGCTTAAGGTTAATCATTTTATTGGATAGCTTCAAGTACTGGTAGCCTATCTACCTCTCTCAGTGGAATCCAATTGACTCGTCACGTCATCTCCAGATAATAAGATAAATTAATCCATAGTGAATATGATAGTGAATATGATGATAGTGAACATGATGGTCTCAAAGCAAACTTTAGCCCACCACCATCGCCGTTAACATCCGATCGTCCTTTCCTTTTTCTGCCTCCTCGACGGGTGGTGGTTGGGGCCGCGTTTAACCTCACCGCCATCCCGACACGACACGAAGAACTCAAGAGCATGCTCAAGCATCGCACTTGTAAATCTAAAGAGGTCTTTGCTCTTCCCTCTCGCTCTCATCCCGGGTCTTGAACTGAAACCCAGCTGACCAACAGAAAAACCACGTCCTTAAACAAACCATGCGCGCCACATAAAAAATATTCTTCTCACTGGTCATAATGCACCTACTTAGGAGTTGGCATTGAGCCAATAAATCTGCCAATCGATTTAAGCTTATCATCAATGTCCAAACCGGCTGCAGTTAAACCTAATCTCAGCACGCCAAGAGCTTCCAAATGCTTATTCATTGTTTAATTTACCCGTTGAAGTGTGTAGAAAAGTGGAATGTACAGCTACATTCCATTTCAGTAGGTGAAGATTCTTCCTTTCATACGCATTCTACCGAGCGGGGAGACGGCTAGCCAAGGCCCAAAGAACACGTAGTATTATTACAAAACAACGTGATGACAGTTAAGCATTTTTCCACATGTGGACCTCGGATTTGCGTGCATAGATTACCTTATCTCCTATCTCCCCCTCCTCAAACCTTCGTGGGGGCCTGTCCCAATGTCAACGTCGACCTACCCTCTCGACCTAGTCCCAGGAATCAGAGACAAGAGACCGAATTCGAACGACCCATCGGCTCTAAATTCATCTGATGTTCGGGGGTTGAAAAATTAAAAGCACTAATAGCACCGACACTCTTCGAAAGTTTTTATATCATGTTGAAGTGTCCGATACCCTTCGACACTCAATCAACACATGTTAAAATATCCGACACTTGATCAATTCTCCAAACACTCTTTTACGACGAGTTAGAATTCTAATATGCAAATTTGTAAGTTCGAATTTCGATTCGATGTGATTTCAATATGCACAAGGTCAAAAAAAATTTCAATAAATGATGAGTCAAAATATAAGTATGTAGGAAAATTAAAAATAATAAAGAGAAAAGAAGAAAAACATAATCTTCTTTTCTCTTCCGACTCTTACTTTTCATGACAGACAAATCACTCCCAAGTTGGTTTTTTTCTCTTCTATTTTGGCACGTTTTAATATGCGAGTCTAGGATATGGATTGCTTATTTTTTTCCTTCAAGTTTTACAATTGGAATGTAATTGAATTTGTCAAATTGAAATAATAAATGATATTAATAAATTGTGGATTAATATTTTCAATGAAAATTTATTCTATGCTCTTTTATTATTATTTATTCATTTGTCAATTTGAATCAAATTAATTTATTTGAAATAATCATAAAAAAAGATAATTTATCAATATACAACGTGTTTTAACGTATCGGATTTTTTTTTTTTTTTTAAGAAACAATATGTCATCGTGTCGTGTTGTGTATCCCATGTCGGTGTCGGTAAGCGACGAAGTAGAGAAAAATCTGTAGAACGCGACGATTCCAAATCTAAAATGCGCAGAGGAAAAAAGATGGGAAGTGATCGCTTTGAAAACTAAAAGCCATATCGGACCTAGAAAGAGAAGCCGTGCGCGACAAGTCCTAGGTAGGGCCGACCGGGCGATTCCCACTTACGGGAGGTGTGAAACTTGCGAACGAGGTGGAGCTGCTGTCTTCTTTTTTCGATTTCCGCTGGGGGTGGTTGCATGTCAAACGGACAAAGCGTCCTCGTCCCCCTCACTTTTGAAGCCGACATTGATGCAGCACGGCCCCCCCAAGGGGTCATTTCGTTCGTGCCCAACTCGTTCCACACGTTACTTAATCCTTTAATCATGGTCTGATTCCGCACTGATTAAAGGGGGCGCGAAGTGATTGGTAGGTTTTGTGCAGAAACAGTTGCACTGTATATAGTCCTTAGGTTAATAATACTGGTTTAGTGATGTCTGCTTATGAATGTCCTCGGGATTATCCATGGGTTCATCGATCTTGCATCGAGGGAGCGAGCGCTGCGCGGAGCATGGTCGGGGACGGGCTGCTTTGATTTGATCCCGAAGGAAGGAAGAAGACGAAAGAAGATTCGAGACGTGAATAATGAAAAAGTTAAAAGAGATTCTCGAAAAGCAAATGCAATTCGTGCTTTTGCAGACGAAATTCGGATTCGATGATCGACGAGTAAAACGATTTAATATTCACGAGTGTGGACTAATCCCGATCGCTAAGTCGTGCCTCACGGGGTAAAACATGAATAATTAGGACTGACCTCACTTACGTGGCACGCGCTTAGGGATTGCTTTTACGTGCCGAAAGTAAATTTGCTTTGTCAAAATATGTAGCGCGTTTAATTTTTAAAATACTAAACACATTAGATTTCACGTTGTTATATACATGAAATTGCTTGGCAACTATGAATGAAATTAAAATGGCGATGTGGTGATAATTATAAATTGAGATTGTTAGAAAAATAACATTTGGCGATTCTTACATATGATGAATCGATTTCTCTACTTCATATGTCCTTTATCTTCTATTGCGACACTAAATTCCAGGAAAAATTACCGAATCATTCCTTAAATTTATTGTGTGAATGTCAATTAGCTCTTAAGTTCTTCAATTTTGCCAGTGCAATTTAAAAGTTCGTATCAAATTTCAACTTTGTCATTTCAGTTGGTTTTTACATAAAAATGATTATACAATTATCTAATCATTTGTAACATCTTGAATTCTATAGGAAAATGGGTAATGACACGGCCACATTTCATATGAAAAACACAGTTTCAAATTATACCTAAAAGTCCAATACCCAAAAGCACTTCACATAACAATACCGAAACTTATTTAATTAAATCCACAATATAGCATACATGAGGTCAAAAACAAGTTCTATCTTCTCAGTAAAACTTATACATATCCACAAAGCATTTCTTAAACCATTTCATAATTCAATTCATAAATTAGTTTCATCATTCGGTATATATGACATTTTGTGAAGCATTTCCTAAAACACTTGCGAAATTATTCTCAAATGCCAAAACACAGTAAATACTTGGTTTGGATTTTTATGCAATAAACATACTCTTTTATAAGTCATAGTCTATTGAATCTCAATAACCTTCAAGACATGAGTTTACAAATACATAGAATAAATGGTACCACCTACCTAGGAATACCTACAACTAATTCTATTTGCCATCGATCTTGTAATCCTATCAATCAAACGTAAGTTGACATCAAAACAGAGTAAAACCCTACCTCAATTACGAAATGGTTATATTACGCTTAAACGCTAACAAAGCGATTCTTATGTGCTGAAAAATCGTTCATTTAGTGAATATTCAGACCTAAATACAATGCGGAACTCGCCCACGAAACCTTATAATTTCACTTCAACTAAACTATTACTTTAAAATGAATCAAGTCAAACCCCATGACTTCATAATGCCATAATCCACATTTTCCATGAAAATTCAAAGCTCAACAACTCAAAAATCGGATCTCGTGACCTGCATTTCGCAGAACTTCGACTGTAAGCCCTAATTCCGAAAACTTCTCTGATTGGATGAACGAAAGGCGCAAACACTCGTCGTGCATTGCAAATCTGAGTAACTTTGGCTTGGTAAGGTAAGGTGTTTGTGGCGTATACGCGCAAAACCTTTTCTCTTTTTCCTTTCACTTCCATCTTCTTTCTTTCTCTTCTTTATCCCCCTTTTCTTTCCCTCTTTCCTCATGCGAGCTCTCGATCTCCTTTTTGTGTCAGAGCTTACTTTCTTCTTTCTTTTATTGACTTCTACACCTTTTTTTTTTCAAGTCTCATCGAAAGGTTAATATTATATTATCGTCAACTCTCGTGACATAAAAGAACTTAAGCAAAATCACTTCTTTGGCACACTTTTCTCAATTTTGTATTCTTTCCCTTTTTCTTTTGTGCTATTATTCATCTTCCATGGCATTTGTCCCGCAGCCACGTGTTCTCCCTTCTGCCCGAGTCAACAGCAACCCTCGATTCTAACCACAGGCAGCTAAGGCCGCCGCCAACCCATGTAGACCACGGATTTGCCTAGGGCAGCTGCTCATTCTCCCTTCTTCCCCTCCCCGGCCCCTACGACACTCAAAACAAAGGGTCGACATCAACCCTCCACGCTCGTGTCAACCAGCCAAGGCCAGGCCCCCGCCAACCCATATTGACCTCACGTCAGCCCCAAATTTGAAGTCGGCTGAGTCCCTCGAGCCAAGTCTCAGGCCTCACCTGTCCGTCTTACCCTTCGTTTCTCGTCCACTTGGCGTGAGCCGACGGGGATAGATTGATGGTCGACTTTTGGTGTACGTGCGAGAGATGCTTATATATGGCTTCGACACTTGGAGACGCGAAACATTACATCAACCACAAAAGAAAAAAAGAGAAAGAAAGAAAGAAAAAAAAAATCTATAAAGTATGCAAAACGATGTCATTTCGCTTAAGTTATTCCATTTCAAATGCCGACCGGTGATAACTAGACTGCAGCTTCAGCATTTTTAGTGCAAAATTGGCCGGAATGTTATAGTGTAATTTCATGCAGAAGTTTAAGAATACACTAGCATCCGTATGATATGTTTTTAACTCATTTGATAATTTTTCCCTAAGTTCCAATATCATGGTACCAATATTTGCGAGAGAAAAAAAAAGAAAAAAAAATTAGGAATTAATACTATCAAAAACTCCAAATTGGTACATTTATTACAAATTTATGTATGTCTAATTTTTTTATCACAAAAACCTTAAACTAATACACGTGTGACAAATTTATTTTTTCATTAATTTTCATTAAATTTTACCGTTAAGTTGCTATGTTAGATAATATATGACAGTTGATTGATATATTATTTTGGGATTTTATTGTCTATTTATCATAAGTGTATTAATTTATAGTTTTTCATATTATTAATCCAATTTAATAAAAAATGAGAAAGTAAAATTTGTCACAAATATACCAGTTTGAGTAATTTGGGGTGACGTATATTAATCCAAAAATTAACAATAACTTACTCAATAAAAGAGCCAACAGAACTGAGAATTAAGTAGCCATAAAGCTGCATTTGGGCATTCCAAAGTGCTAAATATAAAATATTTTAGAAGTAAAAGGGAGTAACACGTAACGCACACAGATGATTGATGATTGAGAAAGTTTTGATTTTGTGTAAAGAGATATAACGCGTAATGATCTTTTCCAGAAGTATCAAAACTTTAGGGGCGACATGTACAGCTAGCGACGACCCATTATATAGTGGGGGATGAAACGCAATTGGAGGACTCTTTTTCAAGCTTTTCTTGTTACGCAACTCGTTAATTAGAGCATCAAATTTGTCATTAGGCAGAGTAAGAGAGACAAAAAATAATAATAATAAAACAGAAATTGATGGACCACTCAAGTAATGATGACGTGAGGCCACGTCGCTCTCGAGATTAAGCGTCGACAGCGACGAGTGGGGGCAAGAGAAGGGAATCCAAAGAGTTTTCGTGGCCAACTTCATTTGACGGAGATTCTTTGTAATCTCATTAGTGATTTAAACCATCACCATCCATCCATCCACCTCGGATTTAATTTAATCATTGTTAATCCGATCCATTCGAGCTAGAGCTCGAGTACCGCCGTGGTCGGAGCTCGAAGAGACCCCGCCACTGCTGCCGCCGCCTTTTCACGGTGCGAGCTAGCCATCTGGACATGTCGCTCTTGAGTTCCTGCACTTGCTCGATGATCGATGGGTCTTTTGACTGTTAGGTGAGCGACTTCTCGTTCGGGGGTTGCCTTGGTACGAGGTCGACGCATTGCTTCTTGTGGATGGAACGAGACGACGGAACGAGACGAGCGACAAAGAAAAGGGGGGGTCGGGGAAACATCTTTTGGAAGGAAGTTCGAATCGACGGCACGATCGTGTCTCGTTCCGAAGGAGCGCATGCGGCTAAATTAGGGAACAGTTTTGAGGATAAGTTTTGGATATATCTGAGGGAAGGATGGCACGATCGAGGCTCGTTCCCTTGTCCTGTCCACCCAGAATCATTGTCCAGGCGATGCTTGTAATTATTAAGGGCAATGATAATTTACCCAAAAAAAGAAGAAGAGAAAATCATCAAAAGAAAGTCTTGAATTTATCTTATAGATATCAATTCAATATTAGACCTTCCAATGAGATCGATTCAATCCAAAATATTTTCCCATTGGTTCTAAATTTTTAAATTGGACAAAGTTAATTATAACTATTTTTACGTTAGTATTGATTCAGTTCATTTGACTAATTTAGATTGGAAATTGCTGACAATGATGATTTAATGTGATGTATTAGTACTATTTTGTTTCGTCAGAATCTGTCAGTACTCAAGTCATGCTTTCTTAAATTTGGAATAATTTTGGTGGTCATCTCCAGAACTTTATATGTAGAACATTATCTTTTGTGATTAATCGAGTTAAAGATATAATTTTTTTACCATCGCTTTGGTGACTACGATAGTTTTAGCTCTCTCCTCCTCCTCCTCAAGAAGGGAGGAGTTTGAATCCCCTCACGGTCTTTTGGGGTCAAACCCCTCACGGTCTCTTGGGGTCTGAAGTAGGACGTCGGGGTGATGGGTCCTCTCGCTTACGTATCCCTTTAGATCTACTCGCCCGTTGCTGGCTCTATTAGGTTCCTAGATCACAAAAAATAATAATAATAATTTTCTTTGTTTTTTTTCCTTTTTCGGGTTTTTACCAAAAATAAAAAATAAAAAACAGTAATGGATAACCGGGCCATGAGGATAGGAACGTCTCAGCCGATAGTGGGGTGGATGACCGCTGGCCACGCGTCAACTTGCCGGTGCACGCACCTGGCGAGTCCTGCATCGTGTACAACCACTGGCCCTGGATAAGCGCCACGCATCGGATCAAAATGAGAATTTGACTTGGTTTTTTTTTTACCGCGTAGTGAAAAGGCAACTTTTTTTTTTCTTTTTTTCCAAAACCAATTATTCCAACGCTTTATTCGCTTTTATACTTTCTTTGCACCGTGAAAATTGTAATATATATATATATATATATATATGTAACGAGAATCGATCTATTTCTGTAATATTATTTCAGTTGTCCTTAAAAAAAGGATGAGAAGTTTATAGAATACTGGAATATTAATATTAATTTTAATTTAGAAGTTTAGAGATTCATTAGCTACTTGTCAATAATCTTGATTTTGTATATTACAATTTTGCCCGTCTATAATCATAAGTGGTCGTGGAACATTCTAATATATGCATGGATTTTGCACTGTCTTTCTTTGAAAAACAAAAAATTGAGGTTGGAATGTCCGTTGAATTTACTTAATTGATTGCATAGATGTGCATTAGTCAAGCCCACACTTTGAGACTTCCTATCATTTTCTAATGACTTTTAGGTGTTTGGGCAACTTGCAATGCCAAATTAATCCCTCTTTTATATAAAATGTTTGATATTGAGCCTTGACCAATTAAAATTTCTTGTGAATCTTCATTTTTAGAGAATGAGTTAGGATCAGCGAAGTCAACCGCTTCTTTGGTCATTGGAAGAAAAAAAAAAGCCAACACAAAATTCCATTAACGAATGTGCTTTTTGTGATCACCCGATTTGGAAGATGAGATGTCTTGATTAAGGGCATTAGCATTTGTGAAAGCCATTTGGCGCATCACATGCATATGTCGTGATTAGTTGAGTTTGGAAAATCTTAGATTTAATATGCTAAAGTAGATGTGACTTTTGAACATTTAAATGCCTTTATGTTTAATGAGAAAAACATCTTTAATTTTCAAATGAAAATTTGATATTTTTAAATTAATATACTATTAGAATAGTAAATGCATTCAATTTAATGTAGAATCTTTTTTTTTTTAAAGATAAAACTTTACATATGAATCTCTAGTCATAATAGGAATGAATAGAATATGATATAAAATTAGGGAATTTCTTTATATCTTATCCACCGTTTGATTAATCATAGTAATTCACATCTTATCTTTGTCCATTATTTGGTATGAACAATATATCGGTGCAAATGAACTTAAAAATTGTAAAATGAAGATAATAAGAATCTCTCATAATATTCTTGCTTACTTTGTCTTTATTGGCTTATTTTTCTATTATTCTCCCTCTCTTTTTAAAATTCTCTTGTGTTTTATTTCCTTTTCCCCTCCATCATTTTTTGTTAAAAATTATTTAATTGTAAACTTTACTAATATAGCTAAAATACTAAAATACCTAAAACACGTAATAAAAATATAAATGCTAAATATATATATATGTAAACGTATTTAATTTATAATATAATATAGATAAAAATTTAATATATAATTAAAAATAGGATTAAAAATCACAATTGTTATCAAATTTATATTTAGTACTATTTTAATTTTAATAATTTAATAAGTTTATCATTCAAAAGAATTTATATTATACATATTAGAAATATTATCCATCTTTATTCCACCTCATCACGTGATAATTTTATTCAGGTTATATCTTTTTCATATCCAACTTTATTCTGTCTTGGGCATGCACCAAATACAAGATATAATAAATTTTACATTATTCTGAATTTTATCTTGATTATCACACATAAGGTTTTTTTTTTTTTTTTTAAGAAAAGTAAAACTTTAAATCTCAATCTAAATCTCAATCTAAATCTCAATCTAAGTATAGTTAATTATACTAAGTCATCTGTGTGCAACAAGTCTGTAAGAGAAAGAAGTCTTTTAAAAAATTTCCAAGAAAATATTAAGAGAAGAATATTTTTGAACATTACATAGCGAAAATTCTAGTAGTATTTAGCTTAATAGGTAGCAATTCTAGTAGTGTTTAGCTTAATAGGTAGCGAAATTAACTCTCTCAGAATATATTTATGTTTGCCAACATAAGTAAAATTGACTCTTTTAAGCATGGCATAATATGTGATATAAAGAATGACATACAACTATAATATATATTTAAATATGTACGAACCAAACTTGGGATTGCTCATCTCTAATATCACATCACGAGGCCTTTATAAAATGATGATTGGCTGAGCACTTGTGGCATTGAATTCACGGCCAGTCTCTACACAAAAATATCATTATGGCATGAGAAAGTATTCGGTGGTCACATGATATTACATGGTAGGCTGGCATGATATGCATGCTTTACCAGAACCTAATCATCATCTGACAACACGTGTTCATGATGTGAATTAAAAATCTATTCAATTCATTTTCTCTCTCTTCTTCCTCCTCTTCCATGTCGCCCGCAAGCTCTCCTCGTTCACAGCCATGCGTTCAAAGCCCCCGCCGTCACGTTGTGCCCGAGCACTCACGGCATTGGGATTCACTTGCTAGTCTCCATCCGCACAACACAAACCCTCAGATCTCCCGATCCCAAGGACGAGGACCTCTGCACTTGGTTTCTTCGCATTTGGTCCATAGTCTTTGCGGTCGTGACATCTCCTTCGACGAAATTGAAAGTGTCTCGTGCGTCGGTTCCAATTGAGAGCCAACCACACGAAGGGACAGTGTCCCAACAACACAATGGCCAGGACCACTTCCCTTAAATGTTTTCCCTTAGGACCACGTGCTTTAAAATGGATTCCTTTTTTCGTGTGCCGTCACATCTTTGGCATTGCCCGAGACGAAATAATATCCTGCTCGTCTTCTCCTTTTCTCGAGGTCTTGTTCTCTAAGCTGATTCCAACACGACTCAAACAAACAAGACAACGGGGGCATCATTTGATACGTACGATTAAAGACTCGAGACGGCATTATAGCATATGACTTTCCTGTTGACGCGTGAAATGCGCCGTAATATGTAATGTGGAATGGGCTTCTACTAAGTGGGCCTTGAATTAGCTTCGAGATCAATGTTCTTCAGTTGATCTAGTTCTATTATAACTTTAGATACTTGGGCCGAAATTGGGAGTCTATTTTATCTTTTCACCATGGCATATCTATTACATCGATAATGACACTAGTGATCTATGAATTTTGACTTAATATGTAATGTGATCAATGAATTTTTAATTTGTTTGATTTGGTCCCCCAATTTTTAGTAAATATTCAAACTAGCTACTAAACAGTATGAAACTATGAAATGCCATCCTTCCATTAATTTAAGTTCAGAGACATCTATGTGTACCAAAAGTTTAGGGACCCGGTAATGAATATATAATAAGTCTAGGGATGATATTGCGCATTCGGCTAAAATTTAGGGATTGCGCCGTATATCGGGCCGAAGTTCACGGGCCACCAATTCCCCTCTAATTCCAGATTGTAAAACTGAGGATTTCGGCCCATGGGCCAATAGTTCATGCGCCGTCTAGCCCGAAATATCCAAATCGCCCGTTCTCTCGCTGCCCGCGTGGAAGCTCCTCACACGCATTTCGTCGAACGCTCGACATGCAATAATTCCCAACAGCCGCGCGCCTTTCCGGTCCGCTCGCACGCTCGCACGCACGCTCGCTCGCTCGCTCTCGGCTCCTAATCTCCGACGCTCCGTCGCCGCGTCCGTCTTCGCACCTTCATAAACCCCGCCATTCGCTTTCTCCGCTCGTTTAAAAACCCGACCTCTCTCGCTTTACCCTCTCTCTCTCGATCGATCGATCGATCGATCCAGCAGCAGCAGCAGCAGCACCGCCCCCGGGGAAACCCTAAGCCATGCACCCCCACTCCTGCTACGCCCTCGATCCCCTCTCCACGTCCCGGGACCTCGCCGCCGCCGTCCTCTCCTCCTCCTCCTCCTCCCCGCCCCAGATCCTCTCCGCCTGCGCCGCCGCCGCCGCCTTCCTCCGCTCCCACTCCCCCGACCAGTCCCGCCACTTCTTCTCCCTCGCCTTCCCTTCCCTCATCGCCAAGCTCTTCGGCTTCGGCGCCGACGACCTCCCTCCCTCCTCCGCCTCCGCCCCCTCCCAATCGCCCCCCAGGCACGGCTGGATCGACGCCGCCCTCGCCGCCGGCGACCCCGAGCTCGCCTCCCGGGTCTTCGCCCTCTTCGCCCCCGGCGGCGCCCTCGCGAGCTCGATCCTCGCCGTCGATCGGCTCGGGCTCGTCAAGTTCGTGTTCCCGAACGAGCGGTTGCCGGAGTGGGCCCGGTTCGTGCTCGCCAACGCCAAGGACGGACGCGTGGTCGGTGAGCTGTGCTCTCTGTTCAGAGGTAGAGTGGAGGAGGACTCGGTTAAGGGATCTTCGTGCCAAGTGCAACTGAATGTGTTCGAGTATTTCGTGTTCTGGTTCGCGTATTATCCCGTTTGTCGGGGGAACTGTGAGAATTCCGACCGTGTTTCTATAAAGAAGAGTAGGATGTTTAGGTTGGAGAACTGGACTAGTCCCATTCGCGGATTTTCAGGCGTGAAGCGCGGCAATGAGCGGAACAACGAGTGTAATCTATATTTGTGGTTGCTATATGCGTATTTGCGTGCTTTTGTGCCTGTCACTGATGCAGACGCACATCAACCGTACCGTAGCTCGATTTTGCATTATCCAACGGAGTATGATGGATCAGTGTTGGAGCAAGCTGAGTTCTTTGTCGACACGTTGATACACTATTGGCTGGTTGATAACGATTTCTCACCTGTATCTGCAAATGTATGCAAGTCGTTTGGTGTGTCGTTTCCATTTAGTTCGGTTTTGGGAGAAACTCCGCCTACTCCAGGACTGGGTGAAGTGGTGAAGATATTTGTGAGGTATTTGAATTTGAGTGCTGTTAAGGGTACGGAAGGGATTGATAATGTGGAGAATAGTGGAGGTCCAAGTTGGAAAGTGTCGAGGTCCTCAGATGCCATGAAGTTGAGGGATAGTGTAAACGGGTCTCATTTGCTTTCATGTGGATCTTGGAATTGGAATTTGCGAATTCAGAGGCCTCTGTATCGGTACATATTGAGGACATTTTTGTTCTGTCCGGTGGAAGCCTCCATCAAGAATGCTTCACAAGTGTTCTCTGTTTGGGTTAGCTATATGGAACCTTGGTTCATCAGCTCAAGCGATTTCGCTGAGCTTGATGCAATTGTTGGTGGATCTGCAAAGAATGAGAAAATGGAGGAATCACTCACTCAAGAGGATAGATATTCATCTCGTTGGCGAGGTTATGTTTTGTCCAACTATCTCTACTATAGCTCGTTGGTTATGCACTTTGTTGGCTTTGCTCATAAATTTCTTCACACTGATCCGGAAGTGATTGTACAGATGGTACTGAAGGTCAGTCTCTTAGCACAGTATTCTATCATTCAACTGAAATACTAAATAGGCTTCTAGTTCAGAAACTGCATGAAATTATGCTTAGTTGGATGATTGAGACTGGGAACTCTTATTGCTTCTTATATACATTTCTCACTATGGAAGCCAATGCAATGCATGTTGGATAGCATCTGTATGGCGGTACTTTATCCGTGAGGGAAGATGTTTTGTGTGCGCGTGTATATAAATGAGTACCTCTGTGTATAAGTATTTTATGTTTGTATGTATGTACATATGAATGTTGTGATAGACAATGTCTTGGAGTATGTCTTGTTTTGATGGAGAGGACTTAAATCCTTGCATTTTGTGAGATTGGTGATATATTTGTGGGAAACCCAACTTTTGATGCGCCATTTCACATGGCAGCATCATTTTTGGAACAGGTAGAGATGTCTTTCCTTTGTCTAAAGAAAAGTGATAACATCTCTATCTTTCTAGCTTATTTTTCTGACACTTGACAAGTAATAGGTGTGGCAGAACTTTGTGGCAACTCTTGGTTAGTTTTATTAGGCATATTTTGGTAATTTATATACTGGCAGTTTAACCTAAGTAGGCGAGTGAAATGTGGGTTTGTTACAGCTAATAAACTTTCATACATGAGTATATGCATTGTGGAGTTCAGCTGTCTAAGAGGCAATGCTTTAGTTTAAATTAGTATAATTTGCAGTATTCATCCAACTCTCTCTCTCTCTCTCTCATATTATTTTGTGGCTGGACATAGTTAATAATATGCTGTCAACAATAAACTGAACAAGGAAGAAAAGATGAAGCACAGAGTAATTGGCATATCAAAGAAAGAGGGGTTTACCAGTTTTATATTTATCACATAGAGGGAGTTGATTGTTGTAATTTAGGAGCAATGATCCACACACCTATCTTCCTGGCCATTCTGCAATTTCACAGACCTGTTTTCTTTTATAATTTGTTCCATCTTCAAAGTTAGAGAGGAGATAGGGGAGCAGAGGTGGAGACATGAAAGGGAGCAATAGATGAAAAAGGACATGAGAAACTTGTGTAATGCTTAATGTATAGAAGTTGCATGTTAGATGTATGGATGTATAATGCTCAAGCTTTGCTACCTCTTTTCAACATTTTTGGCCTGGCTTGCTGTCAGTAGTTTTTCATGTGAAGCTTGTGAAGTTATTATGAAATGAAATGATATTTAATGGTAAACTGAGTCTTCAGTATGCTATTTTTTGCACAAGAGACATGGCAACAGTTGAGATGAGCTTTAGGATCTGCAGTTGAGTGTGTCAGACAAGAACCAAGCTGGTTTTTGTTGACTGGTCTTTGGTGCTGAGTGCTGATTGATTCTGTGTTGGGTTCAAACTTGACCATCGCACTTTTCAATCTCATTACACCTTTTCACATTATACAGTCTACTCATTTGTTTGTTTGTTTTTCTTTATAACAGGTTCTGTGTATACTGACATCATCTGAGGAGTTGCTCAATCTGATAAAGAATGTCGATACTCTATTTCATACGAAAGAAGCTGGTTTTGGCAAATCAACATTAACTGACTTGTATGGATTCATTCCATCAATCCGAGAACAGCTACAGGTAAACAAGAAATGTTGAAGAGCATTTTTGGTGCTCTTTCTGCCATGAGGTGCTGATTGATGGAACTATCTGATTGAAAGGAGATGAAATGGGGAAATAGTCTTCCTGAGCTCGATTAATAGTTCTTTTGATTATGCAAATGAATGATTATGCTGAAATGTTAAGGGAGATTATTGAATTTGATGAAAGTTTATGCTAGAGGTGTGGTCGAGAGTGCAGCATGGAATCGGATTGTTTAATTAAAAACCAGGCATTGCATCCTAAGCTCTTAAGTTTCACAACTAGGTTTTCTCAAGCATCACATTTTCGATCACAGTACACTCTCTAAAAGCAAACAATTGCTATCATTAGTTGAATAAAGAGTGAGAAAAATTAAGTGGGCAGTGGTTGGATCCTAACACCTAGTAGAATGCTTAGTGGAATGCAACAGCTGATCTTCATAAAGACCTGGCAAAGGTGTTAAACTTGGGCCACAATGGGCCACAATGATCATGTTGAATCTTTGGGCTGTATCATTCTGTTCCGTCAGATCCTTCCCAGTTTTCATGGCGTACATATCATCTATGAAATTTGTTCGTCTGTTTGTGTTGAATCCATTTATGAGATTTCAGGAAGATGGACCAAAACGCTTTTGCTAATGGTGCTCTATATTTATTTTATTTTATTTTATGATGTCATAAATTTTATTTCGACAATTAAGAATGGTTTTCCCTGTCGATACTAGGATTGGGAGGATGGCTTATGCGAGAATGATGCCGATGGATCCTTCTTGCATGAGAACTGGAACAAAGACCTACGGCTCTTCAGTGACGGTGAAGATGGTGGACAACAGCTACTCCAGGTAGACCTACTCTCAGGTTTTCCTCCAATAGATTTTCCACCCCTTCGCAGAGATATTTAAAATCGATGTTTTGCTGCTGCAGCTGTTTATACTCCGAGCCGAAGCCGAGCTGCAGACCCTTTCTGGCGATAACCTCGCACAAAACCTTCAACACGTAGATTCTTTGAAAGCCCAGCTTAGCCAGTTGTTTGGTGGTAACTTCTTTAAGCCTGTGTCAGTGACAACCGAAGTGCAAGAGCAGCGATCTCGGGATGGAATATTCAAGCCTAGAAGAGTGGTCCACAATTCATTTGCTGATATCAGGTACAAAGGTGACTGGATGAAACGTCCCGTGTCGGATGATGAAATTGCTTGGCTCGCAAATTTGCTTGTCAGGTTGTCGGGCTGGCTTAACAAAGCTCTTCGGCTAAACTATGTCGAAAGTGGTGATGCTGGTTCTAAATGGTCGTATGTTGAGGTGTCAGGCGACATTGCAGATGTTTGCGGACCTGTGAATACGATGAAAGTACTATTGTGTGCAGCCGGCTCTTGGCTTCTGATGATGGGTGGGGAAGTGGCGGGGTTGATGAGAAAGCATGGCCTGAGGGTGAATCTGAGAATATTAGCGTCGAAGAAGATTGTGATGGCCTTCCTCGTCTGCAGTTTGTTCGTTCTGTTGAAGAAAGCTGTCGGGATATAGCAAAATCTATGATAAATATACACATTGCTTATGGAAAAGGAGAGAGGGGAAGCACGAAAGATGTAGATATAGATAGCAACCCAGAGTTTTGTTTCTCTTTCCTTGATATGGTTTTCACGTGTTTGGAGTGACGCTGCCTTTTGTTACCCTCTTGTAATTAAGTGAGAAATGCGCAGCGTGAGATTACTCACCTTCCCGGCTCATCGAACGTCTTTTCTACTTTTACTGTTTTTACCAAATGAGATCTTTGCAATTACTTTTAATGGGAGAAGGCCCTGCCTACATTCGACGAGCCCGATTTACGATACGTTCCATATCATCTAACGGCTCACGTGATTCAGGTGCAGCTAAGATTTCTTCCTGTTTTTGGTCTCGAGAATTCAAGACCAAAGCGGGGGTCAAATGTTTACTACCCAAAGTATGTTATAGAGCTCAGCAAACATTACAGTGTTGGCAGGCGAAAATTGTTGGGGAAGATGGTCACGTAGAGTCAGTAACCGGTACTATAAAAAATATATTCTTTATAACCTAACCTTGGAATTGCTCGAAATCTCATTTCGCTTTCTCCGAGGTTTTTAACCGAATCCTTCTCAACTTGCTGAGGATATGCTTTCGGCTCACAGTAAATCTCTTGTCCGGTCTGAGTAATTTAAACTTCGCTGACCCGTTCGTTTCTAGATCCTGCAAATTTAATACGATCTCATCAAACGGATCTTCAATCAAAAGAAATATAAACTCTTTTGCAACAGTAGTGAAGATCCTAGAAATTAACTTACATGTAAAATCGATATTTATTACCAATTTATTCAAATTCAAGGCGTACATGTTAAAGTGATAGATAGACCATTTTCGGTCCAACAGTTTTTATTTCTAATTTGATGAATCGATGGCAACGCCTTCGATTTCGTCCATACTTCAGTGGACCCTTTTGTCTTTCCTTCGAGGGGAGAAAATGGGAATTATAGGAACCCCAATAGGACTGAACTAAACCCAACCAATATTCCACTTAACAACTCCAAAAAGAAAAAGAGAAGACAAAACACCAGTATCCCACTAGAAAAAGACAGTGCGCTAGACTAGCCAGCATTATCATTGCACATGGCGTGTGCGTGTACCACTCTTGAAAATTGGAAACGACTCGTGCAATTTTAAACTACTAAAAGCAAGACTAAAAAAAATTAAGAGAAATAATAAAAGAAGGTTTCAAACAATGAGACCGACCTTTAGTTGTTTTTCAAAATCTTGAAAACCTCGAACAAGCATTCAAGTCAGATCAATATCGCCATCATCATTTGAAATCGCAGCATATTCTGAAGAACATTGCCGATGGGGAGCCATCATCGGTGCAAGACACGGGTCCTCCTAATAATTCTCTCGCAGAAAGAAGAAGAAGAGGAGTTGGATCGGCTTAGTAGTAGGCACAAGAAACCCAGCGATCAACCAATTGTCCAGTCACTTACGTTCAAGCGAATCAGATCTTCAAAGTCGTGCTTAGGGTTGGAAAGAAAATCAGTTGGCACCTTGTTTTTTCTCGACACTCACCTTGATTTTGATCGGTTCTGAGTCTAACAATATTTAATGTCCTGCCATTAGTCCGATTTGATAAGCTTGTGATGTGATCTCACCCTCAATTCGTCCAGACAATCGGAATTCTTGTGATGAAATTTAGTTGGAATGGTGCATAGAAACGAAGCGTGTCCATTTGAGTCCGATTGATTAGATTTGATAATATATTATATGATTGGCCCCATGATCGGCTATCGTTTCTGCGTTGGGTTAGTACTTGGAGATGGATTATTAGGTCAGTGTTCACATGTCGTGTATTTTAGCGTTCTTCGAAAGGTGCAAAAGCTGTTTTGAGACCATTGTCTTTTGGACTCTTTCCTCACGTTTCAATGATGCACCCGTGACTTGAATTTGAAAAGGATCGACAACATTACAAAAAAGATGGCATCGATTTCTAATCAATAGGCAACTTACTAATGCTTGAAAATGACTAATCATTTCCTTATTTATTGCCCGATTGACTAACATCGTTGAGGGAAAGCGCACCAATTCTTCTTAAATCTTGCCTACCTTACGTTCTATCAAATCAAGGAGTTTCGTTTTCATCACATGTAAGTTTTTATTTCAAGATATTTCAATAAGTTCCAAAGTATTTGTAATTGGTGGCTTCCTACATGGGTAAGCACCAATTTAGGGTAAACTCTGGAACCGGATTGGACCTTTCAAGGCTAAGGTGTTGAACAGGATTGGCGGATTGACTTTGGACTGCACTTATTTTAGCTATATTTATTATTTGTTTTATTTTGAGGTTGTTAGAATTCATAGCAATTTTTTTTATGGACAATGAGGAATATAATTCTATAATCCATATCCTATACTACGTGTTTTGAAATTTATATTATCCGTTTCATTTTATTTTACGTGTTCATTTATTATAGGTTGTTACTTTCGCAGAAACAGTGAGTCAAAGTGATTAATTCGAATCAAACTTAAAGTGGAGACTTCCGTTATTACTTTACCTTTTGACTTGCTCGACTAAAGGATGAGTTGGATGATTCCCTATGGCTCAAGATTTCTGTTTGGCTCTTAGCAGCGTTATACTTCTCTAGCCCGTTTTGTTGTCCTTTCAAAGGCTTATCAAAAGAAGAAAAATCGAACAATTTCCCTGGATAGACGTGGGGATGGAATCAAACCAGAAGGGTCCGGTTCAAATTTCGAAATCTAGGAACTCATCATTTACGTGGGCGGTAAGCCAGTCGCTCAGCCGCCACGGCACATCGCACCTGACCGCTCGGTCCTAGGAAGGCAAGAGAATGGTCGAAAGCTCAGCGACACGCGGCGCGGACATGGCGACGTTTCTTTTGTTTGCTTTTGGATCATGGGAAAAAGGAAAGCGATGGACAGTACGGATGGGGCTTTAATTGAATCGAGACCGACCACCTAAAAATCAAGGAAGCGGGGAGGGGAGGGGGCAGTGGCAGGGGAGGCAAAATTCCGCACGTGGGAGGTTGCACGTGTCGCGCTGTCCAATGACGGCTGAAATCTCCCTCCCTCCCTCCCTATCTAACCTTCCTCGGGGGAAGCCAAGGCGTGCTGCGTCATCGTACGGACAGCAGGGCGAGGAACGTGGGTTGGTGACGTCATCCTTTCTTCCTTTCAAGATAGGAGGCGGGAAGCTCAGCTTTCTTGTTTTTTGGGTGGGTCAAGGGAGGGGAAGCAATTCGTGATTGGCTGGGCCGATTTGGTCATCGTTTTTTCTGACGTCCTCCTTTCAATTATTTGGCCATTTGGTGGACCCAGAGATAGATAGGGACACTGAGCCCCCTGGTCATCGAGTCTTCGGTCACAAAAACAATAAAATATATATACATATGGAAAAACATTAAAATTGTATTGTTTTTACTAATAATATTTCATTAGATGCCCGTGACCGTTATTTGATTTCCGTCTTACCGAATTCCATATAATACAATGTCGTCACACTTGCGTCTCACCTCGATATATTTATTTATCCAAAATAGGCTTAGTTATTATGATAAAAGGGTCTTGCCAGAAATTTCTAAATATCTTGCACTTCTATAATTATAGACTCCTAGTGCACAGCGAGATTCGCTCATTATTCTAATGTTTAGGTGTATCGTTTATGACTTAGCGTATTTGCTTTGGATCCGCCACATCTTTTTGTCCCGTTGCTCCTGTCGGAGTAAGCATTTTACAATTTCGAATTGGGATTCAATGATAGTCGCCTGGTCACGTTCTAAAGGGGAACCCTCTTTTTTTCTTTGTCAACTTCGTACTCAGGTCTCTCGCTATATGTCCCAGGACATTTTGCCGTCTATATATATATATATTTTCACGTGGCCCACGACAGGTAAGTCTAGGGGCCAAGATGAATGATTGAAACGAAGCTATAAGCTGTCTGGCGTTCCTAATTGCCAACAGCAGTGACGCCCCCCTCAAAAGAAGAACCCCAGAAACGACAGAGGCGAGAAGGGCCTACTAGACTTTGTACGGCCCTCTGAAGGACGAAGACAAGTGAGCGTCCCTACTGTTAAAAAGGGAAAGATTAGGTGCTATGGTATCGATGGATGTAGGGCCGGAATGAAAGATCTCATATTTGCCACTATGTCGATTTAGTTGATAATGGAGCCCAGTCGCATTGGTGTCAATTGGTAATGATAAGTGTGGATGATCGAAATAATTAGGTGGACACCAGTAATTCCGTGATTCACATTTTCAAGCCACGCATCGATTCGAATTATCACTTTGGAAGCGTTTCATCTTTTGAATTTTAATCAAGATAGCATTGCATAAAACATGATATGAAATTTAGGGATCTTGCTATATTATATTTATTATTTGGTGAATGACAGTTATAAAGTCGGATATTTTCATATGCTAGTATATTAATTGTTTGGTATGAACGATATATCAAATGTAAATGAACTAAAAATGCACAAATAGGGGATGGAAAGAATTTTTTGTGATTTATTGTTAAAGAAACCGCAAGTGGACAAATAGAGATAACTTCAATCAATCTATTCATAATTATTGTAAGATCTATATTTGAAATAGAAAAGGGGCTCCTTACAACATTTATTAGTCATTGGGTTAGACCATGACAAGAAAAAACGGATTACAGCAACATCGATGAGTTATGCTAATGTCAAATTTAGAAGAAAGAGAAATCGTAATTATTTACCTTTGCAATTCCAAAAGATATAGTGCTTTAACTCCCTTGCCACTTTTGTGCAACTTCAATATGAACCACAAAGCTATGGAAAAGAATGAGTTTCAACTCTTTTTGCTCATTTCTTGAGCTTTTGATGTGAACTAGAGAGTTACGGATGATTTGTGAAGTTTTAACATGAATCACAGAGGAGAAGGAGACAAAAAGAACTAAGGACATTCGTTTCAAGTTTCAATTTGTTCATTTAAAATCAAGGTTCTTTTTCGACCAAAAAAAAAAAAAAAATCAGGGTTCTTCTACTTTATTTTTATTTACTTATTTTCTAATTAATTTTCTCTCTTTTTATTTTTATTTTTTATTCCGTTCCATCTTCCTTAATAAGAAATTTATTAACTAATAAACTGTGAAATAAACATATGTAATTAAAAATGCGTGTGCGCACGTATATATAAATAATAATTTATAGAATAGAAAGAAGTTCAAATGTACAAATAAAAACAGGAATAAAAAAAAAAAAAAATACCCCATTTTTTTTGTTATTTTCAAATATTATGTTATATTTAGTTATGTTATATAATATTTTATAGAATAGAAAGAAGTTTAAATGTACAAATAAAAACAGGAATAAAAAAATATCCCATTTTTTTGTTGTTATTTTGAATTTATATCTTTCATATTAGAATCCAAATATTATGTTATATTTAGTTATCTTATATAATAATTTCTAGAATAGAAAGAAGTTCAAATACAAATAAAACTAGGAATAAAAGATACCCCATTATTTTTTTTTTTGGTTATTTTGAATTTACATCTTTCATATTAAAATCCAAAATTATGTTATATTTAATTATTATTTCAATTTTTAATTTAAGAAGTTTATTATATAAGAAAAGAGATTTTATATCATAAATACAATAGACTTCATTTATCTTTATCTCATCTCTCTCATGGGATATTCTTATTCATGTTATATTCCTTTATATTCAATTTCATTCTATCTTGAGCAAGAAAACGAACACGGGACATGACATATTTGATCCGATTTTGGCTTTTATTCTAATGTAGCACTTGCATCTATTTTGCTTCTCTCTGCTAATTTGCGAACGTTCGTAGCCCAGCTAGCGCAGGCCTAGCATGTTTGTTTATTTTCTTTTTTTGGGCTATGTTTTGTGATTATCTTCATTATGAGAACAGGTGTACAGCTTCGGATCATTTTTATTAAAAGGAGATATAATAAAAAGGGTTAGTTTATGTCCGAAGTGTAGAATTTGAAAAAATTACGAAAAGACGAGAAGCTCCGTTAGGGTTCGCGGGTTTCGTTAGGATTCGGGGATATTTAGGAAAAGATGAAATGAGGCGTCCATCTCCCAAATTATAGCAATGCGAAAGACAAGAAATAAAAAATAAAATAAAAAATTTTTTTTTTTTTTTTTTTTTGGGTCAGAAGTAATAATATATTGAGCTTTGAGCCAAACATTTATACAAGATCCGACACTACAAAACTTGCACTCATTAAGACAATAAGTCTAAACGAGTGGAAGGGAGTCGGATGCAAAAGAACTCCATAAGAGTGGCCAAAGCGAATAACAACCTAAACAACATTTTTTGCAAACATCTTTTTGGCACGTCTAGTGGGACTTATTTTGTTGATTTGAAGAGATTACAATGGTAAAAACTAGAAATCAATATTGCTAGTAAGAGCAATATAGAGCCACAAATTGGGGATAAGGTGAAGATAATCGTTGAAAAAAATCAATGTGAGAAAGTTGATCTTTGGATAGATCACACTAAAGAACAATCGAGAGAGGTTACATCAAATCTCAAAATGGTGTCAACCACGAAAAAAAGTTTGAAAATGATATGGCTAACTACATTGTGAGTCATATATTTAATGATCAAGCCGATCATCATTGGTGTGACACTTTGTCAATGCCACATCACTCAACGAGTATGTTCCTAGTCTCTCTCCATTTAGTTATGCTAATAATTTTGATCAAAGTAGTCAAACCCTTGTTAAAATTACGTAGAGGCCTAAATCTCCTAATCAAGAAATGGAGATAATGAGGTTAATGTCAGTCAAAATAATCAATCCGACAGCAATAATTTGGCAAATCATTTTGGCTGACAGGCTTGTCAATTGTCAAATGTTGAAAATATAATAAAAATCCTAACACGACAAAATTAATCGATTATTGTAAAATCAAGCTTTCACATTTTTGTTTTAATAAAAAGAATGATTTATAAACCAAGATACCTTGACGGGCTAAAATCCTAGTATCTATCTAAGCATCATTGGCTAGATAGCACGGTAAAAAGAGTCTATAGGACATTACAATGGAGTAAACTATCGAAATTGCGACATGGGAAAGGGGCTACAACAATCCTAAACATGATTTGAAAGAGTCCAATGTGAATGCACAACTAGACTAAGAATATACCGACTCCATTCAAACAGACATCCAAAAAAGTCTCTCCTCTCTAGTCTCAAATGTAGAAGCAATGTAACCATGGGAAAATTCGTGGAAAGGGGTGATCATGATGACTTTGTCAATGGAGGCGTTTGTCCCATTAACCTTAATTAGACGGACATTTCCACGAAGTTGCCTTTACCTTAGGAGAAAGGGCATCCTTTTTGGAAACCCTAAGTTAATTTTGTCTTGTTCTTGGGTGGCGAATGATTAAATGAGCGAGAAAGACACGGTTAATCATCTTTCGGTGGTGCCCATGTAAATTTCCTTTCCTGTGATTAATTTGCCGTGATGCACCGTCCTTCATTGACTACCCACGGTCGTGCTTGTCAAAGTGGGTTTATTTTCCCGCAACGTCATGGACCATTAGTTTTCCAAGTAGTTCTCCTTCCAGAAAGTTCTCCCAGCCACATAATTACGAGCAATTAATATGGGCTTGGGATGGCTGCGAATCATTAGTCAACACTTCTCTTTTTCCCCGGGAGGGGTTAGAAAACACTTGCATTAGGTGGTGCATGATAAGGACTAGTGACTCATGGATTGAGTCCACATGGAAAAATGCTGTTAAAGTTATGTTATTGCGTGCTTGTTTAGACGAAGAAACGAAAGTCAATTAAGATGCAGAGAAAAATGAATATCTCTTCGTGCAATCCATTATGTATGATGAAACAAAGCATCACATGGCTACTTCTCTGTATGATTGCTTGTACGGTGATCAAAGTTCACAGATTCCGATCCAATCTAACTTGCTGGTTTCCTTTGGAAAAGTGCGCATGAGCAAACTTCGTGTAAATGTTGACTATTTACATTCACAGTGAGATAGGCGGTGTATCCTAATTGACCAAAGATAAGCCACCACGAGAAAGCAGGCCATGTCTGCCTGATCATCAATTATAAAAATAGCCGGTTGCTTTTGGATCCTCTCTGGTTTGCAGCCTTTGCTTTCCGCATTCACAATCACTTTAAGATAGGACATTGCAAGATGCATGCATTCTCTCCTTCCTTCCTTCACCTTCCCATGAATTCAATTTCAATGGCATTCTATTTGCACATAGTTTTTTTATATGCAATGATGAGTCGTGGAAAAAAAAAAAACTAATAATAAATTTTTAGCATGTGACCTTTTCCTCTCCCTTTATTATTTTCCACCAAAAAAGCCAAGCCCCCCTGATTTTACTAAATTTCCAGGGGGTTCCCCACCTTCCAAGTTTTCACATGAGCAGATCAAAAGTTTCCTAGGAGATGGGGAAAGCTGCGAAAACAAGCACAAAACACAAGGTAACCCCTCCAAGCCAAAAAAATATATATAGGTCTCTCGCCTCATAATTTTGATATCATGGCCAATAAACAATTGAAAACATATTTAAGAAAAGAATAGCCAGGTAGTACGTAGCAGGCTTTGGAAAGGGACTTTTTTGTGGCATCTCCCTTATTATTTTTTTTTATTTCTCATTGATATGGTGGTCCAAATAATCTGGGTGTGAGACCATGTGTATAAAATAAAAATCAAGGAAAGCTGTGTTAGTGAGACGGCATGAGTGAGTGTTGGGTATATTTGTCGTTCTTTCTCTCTACTTCCCTTTCTTGGCCGCGAACTAAGTGAACTGGTAGTTGAGTTTTTCCCTTCTTCAGTTTCTTCATTCGTCTTCCCCCGAGAAGGGTAGATAGATTTGGACTACTGACCCTTCCATCCCTTAAACAACCTAACCTACAACACCACCATGTTTTTAAACGCGCATAAGCTCTCGCTCTCTCCCCACATCAGCACCAAAGCCAAGCCAACCCATCTCTCTCTCTCTTTCTCTCATGCGCGCACACACACATCCCCAAGAAAACAGAGGCTGAGGCCAAAAACAATAAACAAGCAAGCCTCACGCACAGACATTCGCTCGCTGTCCTCACACTATCCTAGAAGCAGCACAACCTCCGGACTTCTTTCCCAGCTCGCCAAGGAAAGAAAAGGAAAAGAGGGGGAAAGAAAGAACTTTTGAATTGTAAAGTTCTTCTGTTTTTCTTGCTAGAATGGCACCTAAGAATGATGAGTCAGCTAAAAAGGTTATGAGCAAAGGGGCATGGACAGCTGAAGAAGACAGCAAGCTCTCTCAGCACATCGAAATCCACGGTGCCAAGAGGTGGAAGACCATTGCTGCCAAATCAGGTAATAAATTATGTACAAGCAAAATTCTGTCTTCTCTTTCCAGTTCTTTGCATTTTCTTCAGGTTCAGCTCAATAACTTGCTCGGGACACTGTGACTTTCGTATCTTTTGAAATGACGGGCTTCTGTTCTGCTTTTTTTTTTTCAGGTCTGAACAGATGTGGGAAGAGCTGTAGACTGAGATGGTTGAATTATCTCAGACCCAATATCAAGAGAGGCAACATATCAGATGAAGAAGAAGACTTGATACTTAGGCTTCACAGGCTGCTTGGCAACAGGTTGAACCATCATTTTCTTTAGGATTTTGTTAATGAGTCCCCTAGGAAATTCAGTGCATTGACAGTGAAAACATTTCTTTGATGGGTATGATTAATGAGTGTCTAGAGGATATCCCTTCCTAAGACTGTCTTTTGAAATTGTGTTTAGTCTCAGCAAAGTAGAATTGTCGAAAATTATAACTGCTGTAGTTAAATTAATGCACATTGTATCTTTGATTTTAGGTGGTCGTTGATTGCTGGGAGACTTCCAGGAAGAACTGACAATGAAATCAAGAACTACTGGAATTCTCATTTGAGCAAGAAAATAAATCAAAAAGATAATAGGCAAGAAGTTTCTACGGCACAGGAGACCACCTCGCAGCTCAGAACAAGGGTAGCGGCACCCATGGAGGAAGAGGGTGCTAACATCGTGGGGAGCTCGGAGCCCACTTTTGATGTGAACGAGTTTTTTGACTTCTCCACCGAAGGATCCTATGGCCTTGAGTGGGTTAATAAGTTCCTCGAGCTCGACGAGGATCGATGTCTCACCGAGAAGAGGTGAAACTAGGTAGAGAGAGAGGTCTGATGACCGCTCCTCTTTGAAAAATTACTAAATCTGTCTATATATAATTATAACATCCAGACTTTGGAGCAGTATCGGTATTGGTGTCAATGCTACTGACTATGCAATAATTTTATTCGGTTTTGAGCAGCGTGGCTCTGAGTTCGATTTTACAGTGATTGATTTCGGTGTTCAACTAACACCAAGTCTATAATGATGCAGCTCTTGCATATCACCAAACAGAGAACATTAATAACCTTCACAGAGAAGAAAGAAAACAGAGAACTTCGTCTCTAGAAAAAAAAATGCACCCGAATCTCTCGTATCACCAGACCAAACACTCTGAATCTCTTTTAAACCATGCACGCGACTGATCAGCTTTTTTTATGGTGGCTACAACATTAATGTTTTCTCAGCTATGGTAAGTGGTCCCCTAGTTCTAGCTGGGGCTCGGCAAAAGCAGCCACCTCCTAGGTTTGTTAAAAAGACAGCGGATGGAAAATTTCATTAGAGAGATAATAACAAGACAAGAAACGAAATTGATCTTCAGGAGCTATTGCTTGAAGATGGTGGCTGTAGAGTTGTTCCAAACGTGAATTTTCAAGTTCGATTAAATGATTCCCGCGTGGATCACTTTCGACATTAATAATGTGCCGTTGACTGTGCTGAAAAGTTTAATGAGATCGCAACATCGTGACATGGCTAACTTGAACACCATCAATTCTCTCTATTTAAAATTTCCATCTTTGTTCCTATATTCTTTTTTCCTTTTCTCCTTAAAACAGTGGGTTACCCTACTGGGTCAACATCAAAGCCAAAATTAAGTATGTCAGTGCAAATTTGGGTGTCCTCCAAAAGCGCTAATCTGAGAAAGCATGGCCTTAAACATTCATATTTTGGTGGGAGAGGCATACGATTGATTATCTCGGCAACCTTTTGGTGTCTCTCTTTTGGGAGGAAAGCCTGTTTTTAAGATAGAACGGTCCACTTTTAAGTCATTAGAAAGGCGATGTATGGTGCGCCTCTATGCGTATTGGCAAGTTTTCCAATTGGTCTAGACTAAGTAAAGCGAGAGGCCCTTTTGAAGTGTTCATTTAGTGTTTGGGTGCGATGAAACGTCTGTACGTGCTCTGTTTTCGATCTCTGATGTTGGATTAGGTTAAGACTCGGCCTGGCCAACCAGATCTACAAGCACCAATGGAGGAATCACCACGTGATGCGATGAAGTACCGATTGTCGTGCCATCCTTTTCGGTCGCATCGCGCAATAAAAAAAGAAGTTGGTCCTATCTGCGTCAATCAAGCAACAAATGTACTTTACACTGGATGCGAAAGCATATGCTTCCGACTCATTTTCTAGGCTGCAAAGATTTTTTCCACGAGATTATTGTTGATTAGTTCATACATATATGAAATTGAGAGAGCGAGAGAGAGAGAGAGAGAGAGACAGACAGACAGACACAGAGGATGTGTCCGAGCCAGCTACTTTAGACTCCTCCAAGAAGAGGCAGTCTAAAATCAAACATCATATCTCCCCTGAAATCGACGATAAGAAATAGGATATCACTGTCGAAGGTTGTTGTCACTGTACAAATTGATGGTCCCGTTTCTCAAACAAAGGAATTTTGCTGTACCGTGGGACATTCTTACAAAGTTTCTGTACACATCAATGTCATATGGAGTTTAAAGCCCACACCAACTCGCCAAATCTGCCTCGGGCTTTAAGAGGGTTGCACCAACTGGGTGGTCATCTCGCTGCAGAAGGTCAAGATAAAGCTTTAGAAGCCAGCAGAGATGCATGCACCCGCATGACGCACAAATTTTCCTTGACAAATTGAGATCGGCTTTTACTATTGAAGTAGACATGTATGGAAAAACGATAGCACCGAATTCTGTCGGCAAGGCGAAAGAAGACCCAAGTGAAGTTAAACAAGGGTGGCTGTAGACGAGGATTTATTTTAGTCTGGTCCCAGGCCAGGCCTGCCTATTGGTCGGGACCTACTTCTAGGTGTAAGTTAAAATCAAGCCTGGGGCAGAGCCCGCTGTGGATCCACAGTAGAATCTAGTGACGCGTATCATCAGCCAATCAAATTCACGCCTGAAAATGTCTTCCAACCCCCGGAAAGTTAGTTAGTAATTAGGATGAGCAAACGTACCTTCAACATTGAGTTATGCTTAAGTTTTATGTTTCACCCATAGTGTCCTAGTGCCATCATCGATTCTGAAGTACTGCGAAAATTTTGGTCTCTGTCTCAAATACCAAGGCTGTAGCTTTCGGAGAGTTGAAATTAATCCCTTCTGCTAATTTTGCATAAAATTATCCATCTCATCTCAAGCACGCTCTTTGACTTCAGACACAGCGGAAAGCAAGAAAGTCAGTATGCTGACGGAAGAGAGATCTGATTCAACCTGCTAAACCAAATAGAATGCAGAATCATGTGGAACAAATCATATCTGAGTGGTCTTGGATTCCATAGAAAATGCTTTTGCACCATCTTCACATTGGTCTGCATCCGCATATACTTCCTCATAGGAATTGCCAATAGTATCTCCTTTAGTTTTGGAATATCCTTCTCTGCCACGACGACAGAGAAAGCACTCCAATCTAGGACTTCATTTAAAGGAGGAACAAAGTTATCAGCGATTATAACAGGAACACATTCGTAATATATTGCCTCGACAATCCTGGGGCTGTTAACTTCATAACCCATGGGGCATATACAGTATTTGCTAGACTTCATGTGTTCTACATAAGACATCTTTCGGGAGACTCTATTGGGCAGTGGCCCATAAATTCTCATGTCTTCGTCTTTATCTTGCCAGAACTTGAGAAGAGTGGGACGTACCCGACCATGCATGTTTCCAGCAAAGAATGCAAGAATGGAGCGCTGAGACACTCTCTTACCACCAACATATCTAAGAGGCCTCCTTGGGTTTCTTATTGTTGTCTCTGCTAGGGAAACATCCCTTCCAGCAGTAAAAATTCCTTCTGATAAATCGGCATTACATAGAGCTTTTATAGTGTTTTTGCTTAGTTCCTTGTGCTCATTCACTGTGTATGGGCCCTGCAAGACTAGAATAGATTAGAGGAAGATTTGACGAAAAGAATCGTTTTAGTAATTCGAGCATATTAATATTAAAACTGGCGAACGAGATACAGAGTGTGAATCCCTCTATCCCTCTCCCCCAGCACGAAAATCCACAACAGAAACTCCACTTTGTTTCAGGTGGCACATAGCACATCCAAAGAGAAAGCATGCCATCTGGAATTCAGCTCTTAAATGCGACCAGCCTTTACCTCTGTAAGTATCTAAGTGCGACTTCCAAGCTACAAAGCTTAAGTACTGACATCAAGTTTCTCTCATGATCCTCTGAAAAGGCTAAACCTTTTTAAAGACATGCCTGTTTTAAACTTTAAAGAAGAGAATGGTACATCTGGTAACATAAAGAGACATCAAGAATCTGTAAGTACTGAAAAAGAATTGATGCTGCTTCAAGAAAATCTCCTAGTTAAAATTATATGGCAAGCTTACTTAAGGGTGACATTTTGAAGATCCACATCGAGCTGCATGCATCAAATCAGGATCAAAATGGCAAACAATAGTTTTTGTAGATGAATTTAGATTCCCTTACCCAGTCATGACAAGCAACGAGGAAATGATCTGACCCATGTGTCCTATTCCAGAAAGGATATTTTGCAGCAATCCAATTCACATGATCTCTCAAGAAAATCGATAGTGGTCTCGTATTATGAGAGTCAGGCACATAAAGTTCCTTCTGCAACTGGCGTGCACTATAAGATAGATAGAATAAATGAGCCTTTTCAGGATCCCTTGTGACAAATTGGCGGTTCCCCTCCATGTGCTTCATGAACCAACCTTCCGAAGCATAGATTCCCCTGAGGTGGGGTTGGTGGAAGATTGGACGTCGTCCATCCGGATAAATATAAACTTTGAGTATTTGTTCCATTAATTCGTAGCTCCTGCAATTGATTTTAAAATACAACTCAATCTTCAATTAAATAGACAAGGAAAAATAGAAGCAATGACAGACTCACAATGTCAAAATTAAATCAGTTGAGAGCCTGTTAAAATTCAGGTACGCTTGGCCTTCAATTTGAACTGAGTTTACCATAGATAAAACTGTTTGCTAGGTTTATAGCACGCCATTATAAAAATAAGATAAACAGAGAACACAACTTCCAAGGTTTCCATCATGTATACCTTATACCGGACACTGCGGGCCGCATAAAATCATTCTGTCACTTCCTAACACATCCAACACTCCCACGGTAGCTCAACAAGATCATCCCAATTCTATCAATATTTATTTTAAGCAAAAGAATTAAGTCTTGCTAAATATATGGTTACCCATTATAGGATTAAGATATTAGGTCTAAAGACGTTATATTCTTCTTCTTTGGTATTTTAATTTATCACTTTCTATGTGCCATCCTCTTTATATTTCACAAGTGTAGTTATTGCCACACGGAATCAATTACTAAGTAAAAATTACCAATGAGTGTCTCGTTTTACTTAAAATACATATATTTTCAAATTAAAGACCATTAAGAAATGACCTCACCTTGTATCTCAAGTAAAATTATAAAGTATATGCTGCTACCATCATTATTAGTACATTACAAAAATAAGTAACTAATAAACTTTGCCCATAGAAAATGATTGAGCGCAGTGAAGTGCACAGATGTTGCTAGCATGGGTAATAATTGAGCCACTTGACAATATAGAAAGTTGTGTCAACCTGCAAATCATAATTGAGATCTATATATGAAAGGCTTTTAAACCATCACCAGCATATCTTTTAACATCCCAAATCCTTACTATCAATGTTCTTTTTCTGTCAGGCTTTGATCAATTATGAAGCTAGCCGTGTATAGCTGTTGAAATTAGTGGTGATAACTGTCCAAATAATCCTTTCAATGCCCATCAACACCATCATTTTTTGTGTCGCGTACTTCAAGAGTGATTACATTCTGGCCAGAAAAACACTAACAAGGATTTGGGAGAAACTAAAGCATTCTGATCCAGTAAATACAAAGTGAAAGAATAAACGTCAAGGGACTAATTCATAAATTGCAAACTTCAGAGGGTAAATATTATTTCCCACCATTAGTATATGTCTAGAAGACCTGCTCAACAGATAGAAAGATTTCATGTATGTATTTCCATCTTGGTTGCATCAATCTTCCTCACTCAACTTTCATCCATTGAGTCAACACACCACATGTAATTGGAGATTTCTCTATTCATTTTCTTATCACGTACACCAAATGAAACTTTTGGGGAAAATCGAGTTTTTCTCAGGAATAATGCAAAGTGCTAGATAGAATGTACCTTTTGAAGACAGAAATATTTCTAAATAACGGGGCATACAAATCTGGATCATCAGTAACTGGTGGAGCATGTGCAATCTCCTTTTTTGCATATACCAGTGCCTCATGAGGTGGCAAAGACCATAAGTCTCTCTACAAAGGATACATGAAACCAGTATTAGCCAATCTCATAGCTTCTCCATGGTTACTCACAAAGAAGAATAGAGTTCTATCCAGGATAAATTTTACCTGCAAACTTGAGGACACGTATCTTTTACGAGGAGGGGAAGGGGGGGGAGGAGGGGAAGCAAGAAAAGGGAGAGGTGAGGCTAAAATCTTTTCTTCTTCCAATATATTGATCTTCTCTGATATATTAGACTGCAGCTTTTCTTCTTGAGTTACTGCAGGTATCTCCTCCTCAACTGACTCCAACTGAGTCAAGTTAGTTGAAGCATTCACAGAAGCGACGGGGGCCGCTAAAACGAGGTGAGATTGTTCAACCGTTGCACCATTTACAGTCTCACTCAAATGGGTAGTTCCATTCAAAATAGCATATGCGGAAATTGTCACGGGAGGAGAGAAGAACCATGTGTCCAGTGCATAAGGAAAGATGATGTTTGGAAGCAGAACACCAGCTAAAGTCATGATGGCCCCAAGAAAGAAAATCTTTCTCCAGTCAATTCTTTTACCAATACAACGCCGAAAGAGCTCGCCCATCAGTACAAGAGCAATCCGAGGCAAGAATTTTCTCATCTCACTATGCAAGAAAGATCAATTTTGCCACTCGATAGAAGAATGACCAGCTTATCCCTTTGTGTCAAGTACGTGCACATCATCCTAATAATCTTCCGGAACGAAACACAGTCAAGACTCGTAACGTCCACGCTATCCACACCTAGACAAGCAAATAAAATGGTGTAAATACCCTTGATTAGCATATGACTAGGATTCTCAGTACGGGCTGTCAGCCACCAATTCAACAACTGCCTTAGCCGGTAAATAGACAAGACGAAGAAACTAGAAAATCTTCCAAGACTTCGCACTGTATCCCCACACTATCTACATCGCCCTTCCTATGTTCACAAATGATCACGCATTCGACGAACCGAAAACAGCTTCAACGCAAGAGAACAGCAAAATTTCCACCAGGAGTCGAACCAGAACAGGCAAATTCAAAAAGCAGGGAACTTCAAACCGATGAAGCCAACCCGATTTCGTAGTCACTCTGCAAACGCAAAATTCGCTCGCGAAACGGATTTCGCCGAGCAACATCCAGCCAAAAAAAAAAAAAAAACCCAAAGAAAGGGGTGTCGGGATCGACCTTTGGAAATCAACGCAACAAACTCGAAGAACGCGTCCAAAGTTGCTTGCCTATCAAGCTTCGCATCAACTTTCTAACCCGAATTTCACGGGAATCGGACGCTGATGCCTGAAACTCAGGACTCGTCTCTGCAACCAGCGCCCCTCCGACTCGTCCATCCATTGCCAAAAAAAAAAGAGGCAGGCGAATTCCGACGGACGAGCAAGCGAGCATCGCCGACGAGGAAATCGAACGAGAAGGGAAAACCGCGGTTACCTCGGGAAGGCGCGATCGGAATTCCGCGCAGCAGCCTGATCGGAGAGACGAATCCGGATCGAGCCCGCCCCCGAACGCACGGCGAAAAGTCGGGGAAGAGATAGAGAGAGAAAGAGAGAGAGAGAGAGTCCCGCGTTAGAAAGTTGAATGGAGGGAAGCAAGAGGCGAGAGCCCGGACGGCGGAATAACGGCTTTCGGATTAGCTTCTTGAAGCAAATAATTTTGACGAATTGAAGATTCGCTCCTGCCGCTGTTAGAAAAATAATGAAACAAGTGGCTTGTCTAATTATAGTAATAACTTTAATAATAATAATGACAGTATCAGTATCGCTATCATGCATGACTCTAATCATACGATGTATATTTTATTTTCCCTTCATTATGGTGTATTAATATAAAAAAAAAAAAAAGAAACATCATGGTTTTTGTTTATATGCTCCCGTCTTTATTTGTGTGAGGATGACCTGTGGAGTTGTTTCGATTCAATTTCTCTGCTGTCCTTCTTTTCTCGGCGCTATCCTAACTTGGTTTTCGAATTGGAGAAGCCCAAAGGAGCCTAAAAAAAAGGTCCATTTTTCCTTCCAGCCAAAGCAAGGAATGAGAGGTGAATAGGTGGAAGGCATGTTTCGATTTTGATGCAGTCTAGGTTGCTTCCGTTCTGTCCTTTATAATACTCGTATCAATTTTATGTATAATATATTTTTTGATATGTATTTGATAGATTTATATATCGCGAAGAAAAGGAATGTGAATTTTTACTATAGACGTCGTAATTTACCAAAAAAAAATTAAAAAGAAAATAGGAGGTGGATGATGTCGAATTATGAAGTTTTATTATATATAAGCCAAGTGGGGCCCAAGAGGTTAGCGTTGACCGTTGAATATGGTGAATATTGCGCTGTCGAACACATGGATAGGGGATGTCAACGTCCGTCGGTTCCTCCGGCCGCCCGAGCAGATGAGGCGAACGTAAATCATTTGGACCACCTAACGAATCATTCGGATTAATAAATTTCGTGCTTGAGAAGATTGGTACCACGGGCATAATTTAGAGTAACTCCCCAAAAAATTAAGTATGACAAAGGAATCGACTCTTTTTTTTTTTTTTTTTTTAAATGAGTTATTATATTCCGTGTGCTACACGGATGTCATTACAGCGCAACATTTTACGCTTGTGATATTGATTCATGTAATAGCTATACATAAGAAGAAATGGACACTTTTCATCGACATAATGACTCGATACGAGCACTTTGATCTCATTTAGCTATGTTTTGCTGAGTTTAGAATTATGCAGACTTCTTCCTATTTTTATGGAAATTCGCGTGCTTTACTATAGTTATTTACCTTTTCTCGCTCCGTCTCGATTTAGGTGATGAAAAATGAGAGCTTCCACAGCTTCAAACAGCAAACATGTACTCATTATTCTTGGACTATTTATCTTAAAAAGCTCAAAACATTACAAGCAAGTCGATAGCAACTATTCTTAAGAGAGAATTAAATACGTGAAGGCTGCATTGGGCAGTCATGACAAAATTCAGGATAGGATATGATTTATCCTATCCTACATTTGGTGCTCGCTCAGAATATGATAAAGTCGGATATAAGGAGGATATAGGTAGGATAAAATTATCCTATGGGAGAGGTGGGATAAATGTGAATAGGATTTCTAATATCTATAATAAAAAGTTATTTTTATCGAATAACAAATTTATTAAGTTAACAAAATTGAAATTATATTTCAATATAAATAATATTTGAATTCTAACTTAAGAAATAAATAAATTATTTTAATTAATCTTAATTTAATTTATATATTCAAATTTAATTCTATCTTATAATAAACATTCAATCTATAAATTAAATATTAAAATTATTATATATTTTAGGTATGGTAGTCCAAATTTATTATTTGATAAAATTTTATTAAAGAACGATGAAAGGGGAAAAAAGAAATAATATAAAAAAGAGGAAAATAAAATAAAGTAAATTAAGGAATAGTATTACGAGATATTTTCACAATCTCTGAACATTTAAGTTCATTTATAATAACATGCCATTTATATCAGAAAAATGTACATGATATGATGTGAATATATCCGACTTTAATACTGTGATTCAACAATGGGCAGGATATAAAAAAATCTCAGAATTTCATATCATGTCCTATCCAGTTCTATCCTGATTAAAAATTCGGATGACCAAACGTAGCCGAAGAGTTATATGGAAAGAGAATAAAAATTTTGATTGGAATATGATATGTTGAATGGATCTCTTGAGTTGATGAAACATAATTGAATCGAGAAACCAAATCTCCATTAAGTACCTTCTAAATATGATAAATTATTTGTTGCTTAGCATATGCCGTAATTGACGTATTCTTGAAATTGATCGAAAAGAAGATGTGGTTGAGAAAAAATTCAAGAGAAAGATGCCTCTCATGGCATAAACATAGAAACTTAGGTGGAAAGTCAAATATGAAATGTAATTGATTATCATGATAGGTAAGTCATTCAGGTGAAAAAAATAGCATAGATACTCCACAGTGAGTGCTTAGATGGAGCATTTTTTAGTGGAGAATGCATCAAGTATAATGTTTGCATTAAGACTAGGAGTAAATACATTAAAAGTGCCAAAGGCTAAGTGTTTTTTTTTTTTTTGGTAACCCGGGAACTCTCGTACAGTCGACAATCAGCGAAATAAACCTAGAGCGGTGCTAGCGCAGGACCGACCACCACGACACCGCGCTTAAGACCACTAGCGACAACGCGGGGATTCGAACACCTTTCCTGCGTTAGGGGAAGGAGCCCGAAGCCAACACCGCCACCACATGGGGTGGTAGTTGTGTGTTGCAGTCACTTTAATGCCGAAAATTTATTTTTGATTACTTAAGTGCCAAAAAGTTTGAAAAACGATAATTTCATTATAAACACTAATCTGATTGGTTGAAAATCTTTTATAATAGTTTTTTATTTTTTATTTTTAAAGTCGACATGGCACGTCGAAGAGTATAGTTAGTATACAAACAACAAAACGACGCTATTTAGTGTATTTCCCCAAGTAAGAACCCTAAATCCCCAAATTGAAAGAGAACCAAAAGTTCAAAACCTAAATCCCCAATTTGAGTGCCTATTTCGATTTTCTTCTAAAATTATCAACTTGATTTTGCAAATGGAGGGCATAAACTTTAGCAACAGCTCACATTTGTTCAAAAAATACAAATTAGATAGTGAGTTGAGTGTTATTGTTATTGCGATTTATTGAGTCTGAGAAGAACATCTGGAACTTGGTTGAATCTTGAGAGAAAGATTCTATGGCTGTGGCAGATATAAAGAAGCTCAAAGTGCAAATATTTCAAATGAGTTTATGCGAAATTCTCCGGTCAAGTGACAAAGGTGATTTGAGAGCTACTTGAATGTCAATATCAACCTCCACCTATATTAATGGACGATTTAAATGATATTAGCTTAATATAAACTAAAATGAAGGGTTTAACATCTCTGGTCCACAATTTGCATATGGAGGTTTCAAGAATAAAAATTGAAAAAACATTTTATCGAGTGTTGATTAGGTTGTTATTCTCTTGTGTAATTTATTCAAATGTGAAGTGAGTAATGAGGAGAAGCTTATATATCTACTATAGTCGAAGACGTGGAATATGTACTTGTATTAGGTTATTTGTAAGTAAAGTGTATTTTTGGTGTGTTGCAGTTTTTGGACATTTTGACCCTTGGAGTGCCATAACTTGACGTAAATGAATATTTAAGTGCTATAACTTATGAAATGTACACTTAAGTGCCAAAATCGAAGTAAAATGGATCACTTGAGTGCCAATCCGCCAAAGTCTAGCCAAAATGCCGACATGGCATTTTTCCGGCGAAGCAAGCCCAAAACGACGTCGTTTTGCACGCTGACGTGGCCAAATAATGCAACACCGGCGTCGTTTTGGGCCGACGTGGTAAAAAAATAATTAAATTAAAAATTAAATTTAGTTAAAATATTTAAAATTAATAATTTTAAAATTTTAAAAAATTAAAAAAAAGGAAAGGGGGAGGCGGCTGAGGATCGCCCTCGCCCGCCACCGTCGCCGCCCGCCGCCACCGGAAGGGCCGGCGATGGCGGGTTGCGAGCCCTTGCCCCGATCGGGCGAGGGTTGTAGCTCTCACCCGATCTAGTGAGGGTCGCCGCCCTTGCTTGGCCGGGCCAAGGGCTGCCACTCATCGGGGTTCGCCCCAGCAGGCGGCGACCCTTGGCTCGGCCGCGAGGGCTACGAGCCCTCGCCACTGGCCACAAATCTGAGGAGGGTCGTGGCCCTCGCCCGCATTCGGTGAGGGTTAGCGGCCCTCGCCTAGATTCGGCGAGGGTCAGCAGCCCTCGCCCAACTGGGCCAAGGGCCACCACCCGCTAGGCGAGGGCTCGTGAGCCCGCCGCCGATTGGCCGGGGTCGCCGGCCCCTAGCCAGGGCCCAGCGACCATGGCCGACCCTCCCCCTGCCGTCGCCCTTCTTAGTGACAGGGCCGAGGGCTAATCCGTCGCCCGCCTCCCCCACTTTCCTTTAAAAAAAAAAATTAATTTTTTTAATATTTTAACTAAATTTAATTTTAATTTTTATATTTTAACTAAATTTTAATTTTAATTTAATTTAATTAATTATTATAACCACGTCGCCTAAAACGACGCCGTTTTTGTATTATTTGGCCATGTTAGCGTGCAAAATGGCATCGTTTTGAGCTCGCTTCACTGGAAAAATGCCACATCGGCATTTTGGCCGGACTTTGGCCGGAATGGCACTTAAGTTATCCGTTTTTATTCGAATGTGGCACTTAAGTGTACCTTTCATAAGTTATGGCACTTAAGTGTCCCTGTGTCCCTTTGTGCCAAGTTATAGCACTTGAAGTATTCTTTTGCTCAGTTTTTGTATGGAATAAAAGGTTTTGTCACAATTTATGGTAGAAATGGAATGTTGCACTTAAAAGTTTTCTTACTTAGTTGTGTATTGTCAATATTTGTTTTTCTTAGTTTTTGCTTCTAATATAATGGTTTGTTGCCTTTTTTGTTTGGTAATGATTTGCTGGTTTGCTGCAACTATTACTATAAACCGTGATGAAAATTAAGGGATGAGTGCCATAAGTTGTAAATGGTAATCACCCGAGTGTTATGATCATTTAAGTAACAATCACAATTAAAAAGTGATCACAAGTGTTGCATTAATTTTAAAAAAAGAACAAGTTAGTTTCAACTGTCACTTGGCTTATAGCAGTCGTGGTGCATCTTGTCGCATCGGTTGGATTGTTAGTGTATATTGTTCTTGCACCAGCCTATACAAGAAGATGCAGTACCCACAACTGTACCAAGACATGCTGGTGCATTTTGTTCTTACTCCAACACATACAACCAGCACCCATAAATCCACTAGAACCTACAATTTCAAGCAACAACAATATATGCACATATCACTTCTAAAAACAACATTAGCCTAATAATAACGTTGCACCGCCAACAAAAGATTTATATAGCATAACAATCCCATTGGAATCACCAGCCGAAACCAAGACAAAAGAAATTAACGAAAACCACCCTTGCCATTGACATTGATTAATTCTTTACAAAGGAAAAATATGTCTGACTTTACTCCATAATCACTCAAAGGTCAACACCCTCATAAAAAAAACAATGACAATATGCACCATCCTCAAAAAACAATGGCGGTAATTAGGGAATGAATGAGCAGATATGCATTTTAATCAACCTAAGTCCAAAAGCCCAACCACATTCTAATAGCAAGGCAGAACCAATAATGTGAAGTCATGTTAGAATCGAGCCTACATGTAGCGCCTAAAGTGACAAGTGATGCATCAAGAACGGCAAACGATCACTACAATGACGAAAATGCCACTCAATTAGCAGTGGTTAGAGACAAAAAAAAGTGCAAACGCAATGAAAAATGCCCAATAGTTGTTCTTCAGGATTAGGTCGGAGAGCAAACTTTGTGTTGTTTGTGTAAGATGAACATTAGGTTATGTTAAGCTTATTTTTCTAAAATAATTTTATTTCTCCTTTTGTTTTTGGGAACAAAAATTATATATTTTTTTACTTTTCATTTCTATTCTAAATCTATTTTTTGATCACTTTTATGTTTTAGAAAATAAAAATAGCTCATATTATCAAATAAATTTATGTTTTGGGGAATAAAAAAGCAGAAAAAATAGAAAAATCGAATGGTTATCAAAGAGACCCCTAACCTTGGACTAGCAGGGAGGATTTCACCAGCAGACCGGCCGGGTCGAGTCCGGCCCATCACGAACGCCCAGATCCGCATCTGAATCAGCCCCAATCCTGTGGCCCGACCACGTCCGCATAGCAAGGCGGAACCAATAACGAGACGCCACGTCAGAATCGAGCCTACGTGTAACGCCCCAAGTGACGAGGGAAAAGCAGACGATCGCCGCAATGACGAAAATGCCACTCAATCGCCGGTGGCTAGAGACGAAAGGGCAAAAAAAAAAAAAAAAAAAATTGCAAACGCAATGAAAGCGCCCCAAGCCCGTTCTTCCTGCCGCTGCTACTTTAAAAATCCTCGAATCCGATCTGTTTCCGCGTGGCGGTCCGGCGATCATTTGGTCTCCGATCGGAGGAAGAGGATCGTTCGCGGCAGCTGCTCCGCCTGAGGGACCTCCAATGCGATCTAGGGCTCCGCCGTTCGGATAGTCTGTGACGGCGTCGTTGTCGGGAAGCAAGTCGGAAAGTCGTTGCCGCCGCATTCGCCATGGCCGCGCCGTTCTTCTCGACGCCTTTCCAGCCCTACGTTTATCAGGTAAATCGCGAATCGTTTTGCCTAGGAATTGCGGCGGAGGACAGAGATTTTCGTTTGCTTTGGTTAGAGTTCGGATTCATGTCGACTCCGCGTATCAGGCGATCGTTTTCTTGCGGTTGAGATTTAGTGAATCGAAAATCGGGGAGTCGATTGTTTGGAAGAGGTATTGGTGTGTCGCAGCAGGTGGAGAAGAGGTTCTGCAGTTGGTTTTATCCTTTTCAGTGAATCAGCGTCTTTGGATAAGTGGAACTTCGAGTTTGGTCGGGAACGGGGTTCCATGATCCGGAATAGAGTTTCGGGGGTTTCGGCATGAGAAGCAGTAGATTTCTGATTCGGTTTGTTGAGGTTAAAATGGTGCCTGCCGCATTCGTGTCGTCGTTGGCAACGGTAATTTGAATAGTGGGACGCAACGTGGGTACAAACTTGAGTCTGCAGCGAATGAGCTGTTCTTATGGGTTGGAATTGGAGCAGGAGCCCTCGGTAAAGAGCGTCGGCAGTCCTTTTAAATGCCAATGTAATGCTTGGTGACGGGGGGTTATTGGAGTGTTAGTTCTAGTGCTGTCATTGTGAGGAGCTTATCTCAGTCTACCAAACGTATGTTACATTATCTAAGATAGACCTTTCTTTGTCATTGGTTTGGACTTGGATGTGTAACTTAATCTGAAAGAGACCTGCTGTCTTTATTTGTTGCATTCTGAACTGTCAAGTATTTCCTGTCCACTTCTCTGTTTACGGGTTCTTCTTTCCCTCTTGATTTCATGTGGGTTGATTTGCTGCAGAGTCCTCAAGATGCTGTCATACCCTTCCAGATTTTAGGTGGCGAAGCACAGGTTGTCCAGGTATACAACTACTCATGCTGGCCTTCTTTCGTTCCATTTTCATCTCTTTACATATTTGAACAAATCCGTGTTTTTGTTATCAGATAATGTTGAAGTCACAAGAAAAAGTTGTTGCAAGGCCTGGTGAGTTGCCCTCAAACCTTTATTTATTTATTTATTTATTTATTTTTAACCGTTGAAGAATGAAGGGACACGTTTATGAGCTGCTTAGTACATGACTCTGCAATCTACTTACCGTTCAACATCTTGGTGAAGGAATGTTTACCCTGCAGTAGGTTAGTTTATTGATCTTCAGGAAAAAGCATCCTGCATCCAGCGTCAAGACATAGTACACCAACTTAAGATTGCTTTATGTTCTTCATGTCATGACTCATAAATTTTTCCCCTGATATGTCTGGGCCTTGTGGATGATAGAGTTGGGGCAAATAGTCCTTACTATTTGCAGTATCCTTCTTAAATATGTTTTTGGTAGTTTATCTGCTGGTCTTCTATTTTGGATTGCAGAAACAGACCTGGCTTTTATTGTTTAGAGAATTTTATCAGCACATTTGATGTAGTCTAGAATTGGTTACCAGTGATTGGTTCTTCTCCTTTTTTCTTTTGTTTGTGAATGCAACTCAAGATACTTGTTATATATATTTTTCTTGGACAAATGCTGCATGCATAAACTGAAAATAATGGTACTATTGAGCATATCTTTTTATGGCCACACAAGGGATTTTTTTCCCCTTTCTTTATTGTATGTATAAGTTGGCTTCTTTTTTTTTTTTTTTTTCGCCGGGGTGTGGTGTGTGGGGAGGCTGATTTTGGATTGATGTCTCAGTGGTTGGATCAGGAACCTTTGCATGCATCACTGAACAGCTTTTGTTCTCATTTGCTAAATTGCTAGGTGCTGAGCTGTCTGAACAGCTATTCTTTCTTTTATCACATATGTGGGATTGATACATGGAAATTTGGCAGGTTCTATGTGCTTCATGTCTGGGTCTATTGAAATGGACAATGTTTATCTACCTGAGAATGAAGCGGGTATGTGGCAATGGCTTTTTGGCAAGAATGTGACAAGCATAACTCTTCGAAACCCCGGTCCTGATGAGGGATTTGTTGGAATAGCTGCACCTTCTCTTGCAAGAATTCTCCCGGTTTGTCCTCCTAGACAAGTCAAATTATTGTAGTCTTGATTATTTTAATGTACTAGGTTATTGCATATCTTCTTACTCGAACATATTGAGGCATATTTTATATTGTGTCTCTAATTACAGCCCTTGAATTGTGCATTGCTTAGATTGACCTGGCTGTGTTTGGTGGAGAAATTTTATGCCAGGTAGAGCCCTACTCTGTTGCCTTGTGGTTATCTTTTATAATCTTTTACTCTAGTTTTATCAACAGCAATCAGTTTGGATACTTCTAAGTCACGTATCAGCATATGGTTCAGGACATGTTTGTTGTTCAAATGAATTATCTTCTTATTACTGTGTCCTGGTACAGTAATTGATTTCTCTGAGTTTTATCTGTAGCCAGATGCATTTCTTTGCTCTATCAACGATGTCAAGGTCACTAGCACGATTGATCAGAGGGCACGCCATGTGGTCACTGGTGCAGAGGTGAGATACAACGCCTTATTGCCCCTTCTGTTTGGCTACTACTGCCGACTGTTGAAATGAGGGAATTCTTTTTTCCTGATCTTTACCTTTGCGATATAATTGCCAAGTTATACATTTTTTATTGTTTATTAATAAGTATAATATGCTATTTTAGGGATTTTTGAGACAGAAACTCTCAGGCCAAGGACTTGCATTTTTAGCTGCGGGTGGATCTGGTATGCTCTTCCAAGATCATAGTTCAATTCCTGTAGCATATCATTTCTTGGGATAAGCATGGTTACTGTTAATAGTCAACTGTAGAGAATCTAGCTATGCCTTTCGTTCCTTGTTGATGCAATTCAAGCGCCAATACTCTCTTTTGTACTTAGTATGCCAGAAGGTTTCTTCAAGATCCATTTGGTTTTGCACTCATTTTTAGTTCACTCGTATCTGGGTTCTTGAAAATTTGAAGTACTTTATGCAAATTTGCTTTCTTCTTGAATAGTTGAAAGGGCCTGATTGTTTACTTTGTCTCTTTGGTACAGTTGTGCAGAAGAATCTTGAGGTTGGAGAAGTCTTAGCTGTTGATGTATCCTGCATTGCTGCTGTAACAGGCACGGTCAATATCCAAATTAAGTACAATGGTCCCATCAGAAGAGCAGTCTTTGGGGTAAGTTTTATTTCTCTGGCATCATTCCAAATTTGGAATTTCAGGTTATGTAGATGCTTCCACTATATGACTGCATTTGGCCATAGAAGCCAGCTTTTTGTCTTTGGTTAATTTATTTGTAAGGCATGTCCACCTGTTCTAACAGCTTCTTCCTCTTATCTATTTTCACTGGAAGACCATTAACGCTGACATGTTGTCTACCAATTGCAGGGTGATAATCTAGTAACAGCCATTCTGACAGGGCCAGGGATCGTGTTCATCCAGAGCCTGCCCTTTCATAGACTTTCTCAGCGAATCGCTCGGTATTGTCACTTTGCGCCATGGCACTCTTACAATTACCAGAAACATTTTTAACGAAACTAGTTTTTCCTTGCTCTAGTGATCCTTATTTCATGGTTAAACTAACTAGCTGTCGTTTCTTTACAGGGCTGTAACCTCTCCGAACATGAGGGAGAACCCCAAGTTTTTCATTCAGATAGCCATCTTCTTCTTTCTTGCGTATGTTGTGATTGTATCTTCATTGATCTTGACAGATGTATAACTTTCTCTTTTTCCTTTCTTTAGCCTGATTTTTACTAGACCCCCTTGGTTTTTCGACTGATTGTCATGCAAGTCCATCCTTTATGGTATAGGCAGATATATGAAAAGAAAGAATTTCAATCTGTGTTTGAACTTTTGATGTGCTCTGACCCTTCTACTGAGGAAGCTACTTTTTCCCTTCGCTTATTTGCGAATGTCAAGAACTCCGACTGCCGTTGTAGATGAAACTCTGTGCTGATCTCTATTATCTTTGGGTACCTACCAAGATGAAAATTTCAACTTCCATATATATGATTATCTGATTTCATAACCATGGTTCGGATTCCTCGAGCTCCTTAATAGCACTACAGACGATAGGAATGGTAGCTACCAAATGGAGCGATGCATTTCCACTACTTGAGAATCAAAGAGCCAATTGATTGCTTCGTTGGACGTTCTTCCGACTCTAGTTTGCTTTCATCGTCCATGAACGATTGGGGGTGCATATACAGTGCCTGAATGCACTGGGCTACTTCGAGTCGCGTCTTGTATCACTCTCGTTTAGTGATCATTGATTCGCAGTCATCACAATCTTTTGTTGGCTCATGCTTGGTCGACCCAGTGGTTACCGTAATAGCCATGCGAGACCGTCCATTGTGACTAAACCGCGATGATAAACCGGGTGCTGAGTAATGTTGACTATGCTTCTAACCGTCCCCCTTTTTAACTTGAATATTTGGTACTTCATGTCGAACTTTTGTTTAACTCAGGGACACCCAAATTGTAGAAAGCATGTAAGAAACTGACATTGAAGTTGCACCGATGTTGTTTCGAAAGCCGTCCCTGTGATGAATACTTGTAGTGTCTCTACACGCCGATGGGAGATAAATGAATCTTATAAACGACTTGGTGAAGTCGGGACGTATGAAGATGAAAGTAACAAATTATGTCTAAGCTATAGATATTAGGAATAAATGTTGGGTATATAGTCTGTCTAACTCCTACATTTGTCACCGTTGATATGATCGATCAATTACCTATTGAAAATAGAACTACTCACGTCAACGGTGATGGGATGTGTAGTTAGAATAAAGCATACTTCCATACAGTTAAATTTTAATCCGAATAGACTCACATCAACAATGGTGGGATGTGTAGGTAGAATAAAGCATACTTGCCATACAGTTAAATTTTAATCCGAATAGATCCACATCAATAGTGGTGGGATGTGTAGTTAGAATAAAACATACTTGTCACACAGTTAAATTTTAATATGAGCAGTAGTATTGTATTTCTTTCCGAAAGAAAATATTTTATACGATTTTACTTGATTGTTGGCCCGGAATCGCGGTGCATTGTCACAATTTTAATGGTAATAAGTATATCGAACCGAAAAATTGGCATGTTTATGCCTATCAAAATCACAAGCACTTAAGGATAAATAAAAAGAAGGGAAAAAAAGACTAAAGGCAAAAAGAAAAAATGAAGGTGATTCCGCATTGCTCAGACGCATGCCACAATCCAAAAGCGCCAACGGGCCGGATCCGGCCCATGAACTCCCTGTCCAAAACGAGACCCCAATTCGACCAGTATAAATACCATCTTCATCGACTGAACCCTAGGCCATTTTCTGCAAGCTCCGGAAACCCTAGCTGCCAGACCGCCACTCCAATGGGTACTCTCCTCCTCCTCCTCCTCCTCCTCCTCTGCATGCGCTTTCCATTAGGAGTCGTCGTGCGGCCTCCGTCGAGTTCGTTCGCGTTTACGAGTTCTCGATGTTGTCCGTGTCCGGCGCTCTTTTTTGGGAGCTTCGTTCTCGGCTAGGTTCATCGGTTTTTGCTTTTTTCTATCTGTTACGCCGGGGACGGAAAACCCGTCGCTTGTAGACGTGCATTTTGGTCTTGGTTGGTGATAAGGCTTGTTAGCACTGCCGTGTTTGTCTTGGTGTTGATTCGTTGATTTAGTCGGAGCTGAGCTCGAGTGATCTGAAGATCACCGCGTTTCGGTATGGGAAATCTGTTTCCATGCTTGCACGTTGCTTCGCGTTTATGGGAGAGGATTTTGTACGTCAAGATCGAAACTTTCGACGAATCAAGAAGAGATGCGCGCGAGATCTGTCCTTTCTCTTTCGTCGTGTGGCCTGGTTTTTAATGCGTGGTGCCTCGTTGTCGATTGTTCTGGGTTGGTGTTCTGATATGGTTTGTTTGTGTGGCGTTTAGGGGCTTACAAGTACGTGTCGGAGCTATGGAGGAAGAAGCAGTCCGATGTGATGAGGTTCTTGCAGAGGGTTAGGTGCTGGGAGTACCGACAGCACCCGTCTATCGTGCGGGTCACCCACCCTACCCGCCCTGACAAGGCCCGCCGTTTGGGCTACAAGGCCAAGCAGGTGAAATTACGATACTCCAATGGTCTGCTCGAGTAGTTCATTGACCTCTAGAAGGATGATTTGTTGATTTTGGCGTTTTTATGTCCTTTGATTGTCGCTGAGATGGTAGCTGAATGTTTGCCTTTTGGTCACTTTCCTAAGACCCAGAAACCCTTGCCCTGTGAGGTTGTTTATGTGCTATTTTCGAAGTTGATATTTGATGTCACTGTTCGTCCTTGGTTTGACGTGTGAATATGAATTAAAAGCTGTAATCCCTCTGACGTTGGGCTGACTTGGTATCTGCATTAGCTGGTTAAGCAGTATCATGACGTTTACTTCCTCCAGGAGGATGTTTACGTACTATGATTAGATGCTTCCTGAGACCAGCTATATGAAAGCAAGTCGATCATCTGACCGAGTGGGTTCTCTTATTTTGAACTTTCTTTTGTCCCAATCTACACATTATAAGTTTCACAACTTCTATGTTCCTGGAGGTGTTATCTGACCAACTAGGTTCTCTTAGTTTGAGCTTTATTTTGTCTCTATCGATACATTATGAGTTCCACAATGTCTATGTTCCTGAGGAATACCTCCTTTTATTTGGATATGCAATTTCTTATATGGCTTGGATTCTTTGACATCTTGGCCGAGTGATTACATGGGTTAATCGCCTGTTGTCTTGTCTGATTATATATGCCGATGGTTTGCCATTTCTTTGGGTCATGGGTTATTCTGTTGTGCAGCGTATTGGCGCTTTGATTTATGTTCCGATATGCAATATATTTTTTTCGTTGGGCAACTATCCAGAATCTGACTAGTTTAAGTGATTTCAGGGTTACGTGGTTTATCGTGTGCGTGTAAGACGTGGTGGTCGCAAGAGGCCTGTTCCCAAGGGTATAGTGTATGGTAAGCCCACAAATCAGGGTGTTACTCAACTGAAGTTCCAGCGAAGCAAGAGGTCTGTTGCAGAGGAACGTGCTGGCAGAAAGTTGGGTGGCCTCAGGGTTCTGAACTCCTACTGGATCAATGAGGTTTGTGTAGTCTCTCATGGGCTTGCGGTTGTTATTCTTTATATGATTTTGTTGAACTATTTTGTCTTTCATAAGACTATCAAGGTGCTCACTGTTAAAATTTTCAAATATATATGTTCATTGCAGGATTCTACCTACAAATATTTTGAGGTAATTCTGGTTGATGTTGCCCACACAACTATCCGAAGGGACCCGAGAATCAGTTGGCTCTGCAATCCTGTGCACAAACATAGGGAGCTTCGCGGTCTTACTTCTGCTGGAAAGAAGTACAGAGGCCTTCGTGGAAAGGGCCACACACACCACAAGGCTCGCCCTTCACGCAGGGCTACTTGGAAGAGAAACAACAGCCTGTCTCTGCGCCGATACCGTTGATCTGGCCTTCATTGCTTGTCAGATTATTTTTGTTTCTGGATATTTGTTGCAGTACTTTTGTTTCCTGGATATTTTCCTGGGGCGTAGTATTTGTCGGGCTTGTTGAGCGAATTGTCAAATTTTGGAGATCGTTTAAGAGCATGTTCTATTTGATAAAATACTTCTATTGCCTGTTTACTCTTTGGTGCTTATTGCTTTGCGGATTCTGTCTTGATTGATGGTTAACGAACCGATTCTTTCTTTTGCAAAAGAAATGCCTCGCCTGTTCCGAAGGTATATATTGCCAAACCGTCCTTGTACGGTTCAGGTGCAAGCGGTTCTTTCCTATTTTTTCTTAACCCAAAAGAAAAAAACCATGTGCTTATTGAACACATAATTGGTTTTCCTTCCTCAAATTTATGGCGACTTTGCTTGCGGCGTGTTGATTTGAGGATTGCTTAAACATTTCCTCGTACCTTAAATTGTCACTTGATTTCTTTGCTGAACCCGTTGATGATGTTCGAGTTCGGTAAGCCTCTCATTTCCGCTTCATTAGCCTACAGTTTATTGATAGCCTCCTTCCGACTGTTTACCATATTGTATTATATTTCACCAATTATTCTCTTAGACCTCATCTTTTAGATAGGGGATTTAAGAATTGCGTTCGTCTCATATAAATGATTCATGCTTTATTCCAATGGCCTTGACCAAAGTATTTGGTAAAAGCAGATTTCGAACTTTCTATGCTTGGAAGGTGCGCCACTTTATGATCCATACTCAATTTTTGTGTGGCTGAGATACAATAAGAGCTGAAGCTAGTTAATACTACCAGAATGTTGCTTCAGAAGCTTTGTCATATCAGGGCCCCGGGGCACATTTAGAGATGCCTTCATCAATGACCTCTGCCATCTCAACGAACCGGCCCTTCTCTATGGAAAGCTGTGCTGCAACTCCCATGGCCACTGAGATCAGCCCATCTTGCAAATCTACGGCGGGTGCACGTACGCCTTTGGCCCTAACTGCATCCAAGAAGTTCAGGTGCTCCAAGTAGCTTGATCCGTGATGCAGGCCGTCATACCTACGACAGTGTCACATTGGTTAGGTTGGCGTTTGCCGTCTGTGGCGGAATCTGGGTCTCCAATTAAGAAAAGGGTAAGTGGGTAGCCTACTTTATCCGGTCATCGGCCGCTGTTAATGTTTGGACGCCCTCTCTGCCAGCAGCTCGAGAGCCAAAACGGACTATGCTCTCGGGAACGAATGCCTCGCCCTGTTGGACGATCAATTGGCTACTTCATTTGAACGAAAGAACCAAAAAAGAACGAAAATATGCTACTTCACTTGGTCAGATAGAAGATCCCAGCACCGGGGAGAGAGAGAGAGAGATAGAGACCTTTCCAGTATCACCCACGACAGCTATCTCTTGCTCATTTTTGCTTCCTTCAGCAAACATGCAAAGGTCGAGCATGCCTCGTGAACCATTCTCGAACTCGACAATGACATAGGCATTGTCAATTATATCTGGCACCTGAAAGCATACATCATAGCACAAAATAATATGCAAATAAACAACAGAATTCAGTCAAAAAGCTAGAGCAGACTCTGTTGAAATTTACAGCTTCAAGTCTACTACGGTCACATGGGAGAGTTGAATGACCAATTTTAAATTTTTTGAGTGTCCCATGCCTTAAAGGGAGACAGGTGGTCGCAATGAGAGATTGAGAGTTCAAGTTAATCATAGGTCATGTCCTCTCTGTCACTTGTGCCATTGCCTTAAGCTATTCCTTACACACTGTTTCTTAACTGTCATCACAACTAAAAGAAAATCAAATTTGCTCTTCTGCATCACGATTCACAGCCATTACCTTTATTTGAAACATACATAGTTGAGAGGTTAATAAGAAATTTACCTTCCCATCATATATTTCATCTTTATGATTAACATCGATAGCTCCGGAAGCCATCACACGAACAGGATTGGCCCCGGCAAATAGTCTCATCAGATCAAAAAAGTGGCAACATTTCTCCACCAGAGTCCCTCCTGTGTTCACATTGAACCGATTCCAATTGTGTACCTGACATCCACAGAAGAGATTATTTGCTGCTCATGACTGCGTACTTGATACTGACTCAGTGACTTGTATTACCTTGACAAGAAAGGGGAAGCGATGTTCCCGGATAGCCACCATTTTGACCTGTCCAAGAGCACCGCCCTTGACTATTTCAATCAGTTTAGCAACGGGTGGCATGTACCGGTATTCCAAACCAACTTGCACCAGCATCTCTGGCCTTGCCTTGGCAGTTTCCACCACCTGGTTACATGATCATCCTAGCAAGTCAGTCAAATTAATATGGAGAGATTGTATAATCCCAATGAACTGAGCTTATAATGTCGTTAATCATTCAAGACTGCAAGGATATAAGTGGAAAATCCAAAGTCGCAAATCATTCCTTGTTTAAGCAACATCGTTTCAGTCAGTTCTTTATTGCTAAGAGACTTAAAGTTTGTTGAACACAACTTATTGTGCACCCCTTATGAAACAGCACGAGGAGAGATCAACCATCAGAGATGATAATGAGGTATTGGTTGGATGGTCATTTATCATCATACTTGCTGAAATTGCAGTAATGTAAAGATGAGAAAACAAAATGATCTAGAATTGTTAGAGAGGAGTTATTTATATAGAAAGGAAGAGGCCACAGACAAACAGACTGCGAAAGGACATTAAACACAGATTAGTTCCATTACCATACTCACTGTGCAATGGTCACCTCCTCTCATAGACACCTACTAGTTTATATTGTCTCATGTTGCTTTAGTGCAGAGTCTCTTTCCGTAGCACATCTTACTGGAGTTATAAGCAAACTGACCTCCCGGCAATGAGCAACCGTGGTGCATAATGGCTTCTCCACAAGAACATGATGTGCCTTTGGGTGATTGATGATGTCAATAAGGATCTGATAATGGGTCATGTTTGGAGAAGAAACAACCAGCACATCACAGAGCCTACTGTCTAGCAGCTCTTTATGTCCTGAGAAAACCTGTGTATCTCGCGGTCACATCTAGGCCATTTGAGTTTGCTATTTGTCAAAGATAACCACAAAACATGCTGCAAATGAAACTCTAAGCCTACTTTTAGCAAGGAAACAACACATGAAGTACCAAGGAAATGCAGACACACCAGGTTGGACCTCAAAAACAATCTAGGGCGTGACTTCGGATTAACCAAAGGAACATAGCAGAGCAGTAAAAGCAAAAGACCAGTAAGTTTCCTGGAAAATCACAATGCCATGCCGGCAATACAGTAAATCTAATCCTTGAATCAAGGAAGCAAATAAAACTTGAATTGTAAAGAAAAGCAGTTGTTCAGGAGTATTGCCACCAGCTCAACCATGAAACCGGTTTCATTTGCCCAAAATTTTGGAAGTGAGCCAATGATCCTACCAATAATCAAATTTATGCTCAACTGGGAAAAAAAAAGGTCGCCATTGTGCACTATGCTTCTACCAGTTAAGCTAACTCTGAACCCCGTCTCTCCCTCTATCGCTTATGTAAATATGGTTGTCCACTTACTCTCTTGTTTCTTATCTTGGATCAGCAGAACAATTTCTTGCTCCAACTATCTTTCCGACAACAATTTGCAAGGCAATTCGAATGAACATAATCAAGGCCATTCTACAGTTTAGCGTTGAAAAACCACGGGTTAGCTATTCCGCAACAATAAGTTCCTCAATGTGATAGTCACTTCCTCAATATGGGCAAGTAACTTTTGTCATCAATTTGATTCACTATCAGTCATGGAACTACAAAAAAACCAAGGACCACATATGTCCCAATCTAATTCACTAAAAATTTTCTGATATTTACTCCGCACAGGCCAATTTGATTGCCCAGTAAGTCTAATTGATGGACAAAATTCTTAAAGCCCCCTAAAACGATACCCAGTAAGAAAAACAGAGAGACAATGAGAAAAAGACAATACCTTCAATGGCCAACCAAAGGAAGCAGACAGATCGAGAGCGAGCTGCTGAGAAGGGACGTGAGGGTCAGCTATGGCAACGACTCGGACGCCGAAGGGTTGAAGATGGTGCAAGTTGATCAGGTGCTCTCTGCCCATCATCCCCACTCCGATGATCCCATACTTCACCGCATCGTCACCTCCCATGGCGCTTTGGTGCTCGAGAAAGTTTCCAGTTTTGGGTCAAAACCGTGACTTCGCTCTCAGTCCCACCGCACTACCTACTTTCTAAGTGGGATCTGGATCGTCGCGACAGGCAGGGACGTGGGACAAATGAATGTACATCGTGGGGCCCCACGTTTGTCTGAAGTCTGAACATTCAAAATGCGGGGATATGCCAGGAACCCTCGCGAGATGAGGTCTTTTTTCAATGTCGCGTACTGGAGTTTTGCTTCAACAAAACAAAGAAGATAATACACTTTGGGGGTTATTTTCTCGACCCACCAAAAAAAAAAAAAAAACTTGATGGGTTATTCGAGACACGATTATACACGTTGGGGGTTTTCTCTGAATCAAATCTAACATTAGAGGAAGGAGTTTTTGAATTTTTCTGTCAAGATGCCTTTATTTCCTATAGAATAAGAGTAGGTTTTGATCAACTCATTGAATACCGTCCAAATCGAGTGCATATACATAAGTTAGACTCTGGAAATTCCTATGGTACACTATACCACCACTTATTTTATAACTCTTTTACACTCGGTCGCAACAAATGGTTGGAAAATTTTAAAGTGATATACTATTTTTATATAATTTTTACAAGACTAAAATTAGGAAATTGAAGAAGTGCATCTTCTAATATTACGAGCTAATGAGAAGGAGTTTTTTTTATCGTTTTACTACTACCATTCGATACTTCATTCATCTTAACTATTGATCAATGTTAAAAAAGGTAAATTTTGAAACTTATTCATTGAAATAACAATTAAATCAATTGAGAAGAAAAACGAGAATACATTCCAAAATAGAGGATTTTCATCCTACCATATTCACAATACATTTCTTGGTCATCTCAACCATTAATCAATGGAAAAGAGCTTTGAAACTTATCTATTGAAATAACAATTGAATTAAGTGAAAAGCTAAATAAGAAGGTATGCATGTAAAGAGGGGAGCTTTAATCTATCACTCAAAATGCAAATGGATGAGCTAGAACGCACTTGAATATACTTGAGATATGATAGTTAAGCCAAGAGCGAACTGCTTTTTTTTTCCCCCGTTTTCACCGAAAAACTGCTTTTCGTTTTGCCGATCCAAAATTCGTTAAGAAAAAGCTCCATCTTTTTATCAAAGCAGGATGAAAATTTCCAAGTCCACCGGACCCATATCCCCAGACTTGGGATTTCTTGCCTTCTCTGATTCGCCCCACCAGTCCACGTGGCAAGACCAGATCCCCGGGACCTCGTCCGACCACCCACCCCAACGTTGTCGTCTCTCGAATTTTGCAATGGAAACAGATGTGGCAATTTTCATCCTCAAGCGTATATATACATATACATATGCATTTTCTCCACCGGATAAGCGTCTCCATGAGATTTGAGTGATGCCCACATATGGCAGCTCCAGCCACTCGTCATAGGTAACGCGCTCCACCCGAAAGGAACCACCTTTTCCGCGGTGGCGGCTGGCGGGTCATCGCCGCCGGACATTGTGTGCAGGGAGAGAGAATGGCGTTCGCGAAGAGAGGGGCTCAAGTTCTGGGAGTAATTGCTAACGGGTCCTTCAAGTCCTCGAGATTCGCTGGGCGGTCCCTCGATTCGAGGCCTTTCACTTCTCTCGCCCACGGAGTCCACGTTTTCCATTGCCCCGTGAGTTTCAGTTCAATCCGTCCAATTTCTTCTTACCCGCGAGCTCTTTTTGATCAGTTTTCTCATCGTTTTCAGTTTACGGAAGAAGGGTCCTGCCCTTTTTCTTGTTTTGCATTCTGATATTTTGATGTGGTTCGTGCACTGGACCATTTCTTTGAGATGTGTCGTGGACTCTTGATTGTTTGGTGATGGTTTTTGTGCTTGCTGAATTGGGTATTGAGTTAGGAGTGCGGAGCTTGATGGCTGATGAATGTAACAGGATGATGTTGGAATCGTCGCGAAGCTATCGGATTGTATCGCTTCCAGAGGCGGGAATATACTGGGGGCAGATGTTTTTGTGCCCGAAAATGAGAATGTCTTTTATTCCAGAAGGTATATGTCTTGTTAATTTAGTGTTTCTCTTTTATACATCCTGTGCTGTTGCTTTTCTCTTCTTTGTCATTGGGTTCTGGTGAAGTGTTAAACTGTTGTGGCCAAAAAAGAAAAGAAAGAAGCGTTAAATTGTTTGTTACATCGCCACAGTGAATGAGTAAATTAGATCTTTGTGATGTGAGTGGAATGAAAAGTGCAAGTTTTTTATGCAGATGATTCTTGGTTTGCCTATTCTAATGCATGCGAATCTGTGAGTATGGAGCAAAGTTATTTACAATTAAATCAGATTCAAAGTACCTTCTTTCTATTATGGCTAGGCTACCCCTCTCTAGGTCTCTAAGTCACTTTAGAAGATGGGATGGTTGCTGGTTAATCATGTAATATGTGTGGGTTATGTTTGGAGGCTGATGATGGGTGTTTCTAACATCTTTCCTGCTAGGTACCATCTGTTTTAATTATCACTTGAGTATCTTTGTAATCGAATATTAAATTGTTAATGCAACATCACTGCAATGAATCAAGTAAATTAGTTCTTTGGGATCTGGATGCAAATACAAGATTTTCTGCAAATGATCCTCAGTTTGTTCATTCTGATACACATAGATCTGCAAGGATGGAGCAAAATTATTCACGACTCTTTAGAGCACTGTATTTTCTCTGAGTCTCTATAATCAGTTTAAATTGGAGATTAAATGGTTGTTGGTTTATCGTGTAACATGTGGAGATATGCCTTTAGGCTCATTGCAATTGTGCTTATTATCATTTTTGATAGGCACTATATGTATTGATTATCATTTCTTGGATTCTGAGCACCTTCGCATTTTTTCTTCCCCAAACTTAATAGTGAGTTCATTTTTGACCCGATTAAGTGGCCACGGGGGCAAATGGATGAGGACTTTCTCCAATTGTCCAAGAAGTTCAATGCAATGAAATCAGTCGTCCGTGTTCCGATTTTAGATCCCAAGTACAAGATTGCCGTGCTTGTTTCGAAGCAGGTTTGTAGTACGAGACTAATCATCTCTATCTTTTGTTTTGGTCTGCATATCTTCTTATTTGGTGTATATTGATCAAATTGCAGGGCCATTGCCTGGTTGATTTATTACATGGATGGCAGGATGGGAGACTTCCTGTGGAAATAACTTGTGTGATAAGGTGAATCTCTCGTCTATGTCTGACCATATTTGCACGGCTGTTTCAAAAAGTTGACTTAATGAGGTAGTTTTCTTGAATAGTAACCACAACAGAGGCCCAAACACCCATGTGATGCGATTCCTGGAAAGGCATGGCATTCCATATCACTATTTGCAGACGACCAAAGAGAACCAGAGAGAGGAAGAGATGTTGGAGTTGGTCCAGAACACTGACTTTTTAGTACTTGCCAGGTATATGCAGGTAAACAAGCTTCCGTATTGTCATTTATCATTGTACTGAAGTTAAAGTAGAAAGTATCTCTCTGTGGATGATTTTGTTATTTGATTTGCAATTGAAATAACATGCTTTTCTCCTTTTATTCATCATTCCAGAAACACTTGTTAATGTTATTGTCCTTTTTTAGTCACTGCTAAAGGGCAGCTGAATCTTTTTCTCAGGTACTCTCTGGAAAATTTTTGAGAAGCTATGGGAAGGATATAATTAACATTCACCATGGCCTTTTACCATCATTTAAAGGAGGAAATCCATCTAAGCAGGTTAAAATTTTTTTACTCAGAGCTATATGATTTTCAATTATTTCATAGTTTCATTTTCTGTTTTTAGCTATTCCTTGATATGCTTACTAAAATGTCAGGCTTTTGATGCGGGTGTCAAATTAATTGGAGCAACAAGTCACTTTGTGACAGAAGAACTTGATGCAGGGCCCATTATTGAGCAAATGGTAAGCGCTAACTTTCTGCCCCTGGTATGGTTTTTGCATCCATATATTCTTTAGTAGACTCGACAGATTAAGGTTCATGCCGACTAATACTTTCTTGTGTTCAGAAGGACTTTAATGTGGGCAAAATAGGCACTCGGTCTCCCCTTAATTACCTGAAGTCTGTATACACATAGGTTTCTATGGATGTCAGTAGTATATTATCAACTGAATCTCGAGTCCATTTTGCCTTCTGCTTTATTTTTAATTTTTTTTTTTTTTTTGGTGCCTATGATTTCTCCTCCATATGACAGTGTTTTGATCTTTTTCAAGTAAAACCTATCAAATATAAGGGACAATCCCTAGAGACTTCATTAGCCTCTCAGCTTGCTTTTGATGCCAAGTATAATCATCTTAATGATTCTGTGTTTTGCTTGAACCGAACACTAGTCATGAAGTCTTTGAACGAAGCAGAATGGAACTTTACATGGCCGGTCTCTGCAGTTATTATCCAAGACCTTGAGCATATTATGAGTAGAGAAGCACTGAGTTTGAGCATGTCTAGATGTTAAATATGGAGATCCAAGATCTCTATGTTTGTTGCTCGTAGAATTTTCTCATTGGGTTATAGAGATCCTCAGTATTACCTATGATCTTAAAATTTTCAGATAATGCCATGTTCGACATTTGCTTTAAGATCTTCATTTTCTGTTCCCTTCTTCTTTGGTCAAAGAAAGAAGGATTTGGAAGGAAACTGAGGACTTGCTTATGGAGGGAAAATATTTTTTTTAGCCCACGAGGTTGGCTGAGTGTTCAAGCAATAGACATGTGCCTGTGCATTAGATACAAAACACCAGTTTGATTGTGCACGGTATCAAGTACAAGCAACCGCACAGTCGAACCTACCCGCCTGTGCTTTGGCCTGTTTATTACCTGCCATAGCCAGTACTTGATGTTATTTAGAATATCTCATGGTGTGAGGTTTTCTTACTGGAAATGAGAATTGTGATTTATTTTCCTTAATTTGATCGTCTTCATGGGCAATCAGCTCTGTCTGTCAGCTTTGGCTGTTATGTTGTGTTAAAGATCAATAATGATTTTTGTCATGCCTTCAGATTATATTTGTTTGCTTATGTCAATCTAAGACATTTTTGTCCACAAACTATGTCTAAAAGACTCAATCCACTTCTTGTCCAAAAAATTCTTCATTTAATGAATCTCGCTTTCTAATAACTTGTTGGACCTTTTCAATTGTAAGCTGGCTGTAATATTTCTTCTCTCTAATTGCAGGTTGAGAGGGTATCTCACAGAGATAACTTGCATAGTTTTGTGCAGAAGTCAGAGAACCTCGAGAAACAATGTCTTTCGAAGGCGATAAAATCATACTGTGAACTGCGAGTATTACCTTATGAGAAGAATAAGACTGTTGTATTTTGACAAGGGGAGGCACAATTCATGGAAACTGCAATGCCTGTGCACAATTACGCACGAGTGTTCATTATGACAGACATCTAATCCTGCGAAGAGTACTAGAGATATCTCCACATCTGTTGCCATCACTACACTTGCTTTTGCAATTCACTTGGATGAAAATTGAGTGAAGCTGATCTGTAAATTCATTCTTGCTGTGAGATCTATATGTAAAAGCTGCTTATTTTCGTCTTGAGAAGTACTGTCATCGAGATTTCATTTTGTGTCATAAGAGGAATGTAAAAGCAAAAGGCAATACCAAAAAGTGTTTCTTAATATCATGCTCCTGAAAAATACCCAAGTACAGTGTTCAAAGCTTGTTTGGACAGTTATCTTGCTTTTTCTGCATGTATTAGGACAACGGAAGAAGGGGAAAAGATATTTACTGTCAAAAGATAAACAGGCATTGGATTCAGACTCCTGATTTCATTAATGGAGTTTCTTCATGTCCTGTTACTGAAACAGACACCATCAAAAATTCATATGCTGATGCTTTGACTGATGTTTAGAAGCTCTGGAGAGACCTCAGTAGCTTCAACCCAGTTACCGTGACGAAGCAGGTTGTAAATCGCATCAACCCATCTCTGCTTGTGGGCCTTATTCTTGCACTTGAACTCTAGAAAACCCTGTGCAGTTCTGAGACCAAAGAAGACTTCTTCGGGGTTGTCTCTTTCTTTCCTGTATGGCCAGGCGGAATTCTCATCGCATAATCCATAAACTATGCCTGGTAACGGTATAGAAGTGTCAGAAATCGAGTTGACAATGGCGGATGTATGCAAATGGAAAAAGCTAGAAATTCTAAGGTACTAACATTTACTGTTGGTCGAGAATGCTCCTCGAATGTGCTTGCTTTTCAGCTTCAGAATGACCTGACAATGTGCATAGAGTTTTTAGTGCCATTTCTTCTTTCTTTTCATAAGTTTCTCCGTCAACTTCGCAGTAGAGAAAGCTATTTACCTGGGACTTTTTGTTAATGTACACAGAAGCATGCTTCATTTGAAATAATCCTGAAAAAATTCAATGGAAGGCAAACCAAAGCTCAAGATTAATAATGGAAATGGATCATAGCATTAAGTCAAACCGTTGGTTTGGCTTTATACAGTGAAGCTACTATCCTCCTCCAGGTAATAATATTACCTTTTGTTGTGTGCAGCCAAAGTTCACCTTCGCAGGGAGTGCTGCTTTCTTCGATGTGGCTGCGAAGAGTCATGTGTGTTTCTGCCATTCCCCTATCATAGGGACTTATCGCAGCATTCCTCCTTGCTTCGTTTCTCCTTCTTACTTTCAGCGCCGCTTCTCCTCTCAAAGCTGAAGCAAGGTAGAGCCAAATTCAGCTAAACATCACCACTTTGTGCACTGATTTACATGAACTTCAATGGTACATAAAACCTATTGATTGCAGTACCAGTAGCGGCGGCGGCTGTGAGAGTCATGAGATCTCCCGCACTATGAATGTCCACAGCTGATTGGACAACAGTTGCCACTCGATCATGCTCAGCTCCGGCTAGTTCAGCTAGTTCGACGCAATGTGATGCTAGTAGTTCTGTGGCCGAGGCCAAAGCCACACTCATCTTTGAATCCGAATTGGAGCTTTGCGCCGCAGCTGCAGCAGCCAAACCGGCAGCTAGCCCTGCAATAGAAACAGCCGAATGCACATGGGCGTTTTCCATGCGCAGGCTCTCTTTCTTCTTCATCGTGCTCCTATCATGCTCCTTATGACCATGGTGGTGGTGGTGGTGGTGGTGGTGGAGGTGGTGGTGGAACCATTTCCCAAAAGACCCCGTCCTCTTACCATGAGCTGAATTGATAACCTTCGCTGCCTGTACAAAAAAATGCGAGTCAGCAGGATTGCTCGGTACAATTTGTAAGCCAACAATATTTCAGACCAAAGCCAAAGTGAATCATTTGAACCCCAGGAAACGTCGATTGGCAGAGTGTAATTTCTGTTTGGACCACATGTATAAGTACAGACTTTTCACGTGCAGAAGTCGAAGCATGCTTGACAATTCAAGCGAGAGCTATCAGAGAGAATGGAAATCTCTTTTCGCTGCAGATCGAATGGGCTTTGGTTTTGTGTTTCTTGAACACCCTCCTAACTCGTAAGCCGCTGTCTTATCCTCTATACAGAATCATGAATGCGAATCATGACTGCGGAGACAAAAGAAGGGAAACTGTGACTCACAAGAAGTTGAGGAGCAGCAGGTGCCTGTGGCTGGGGACATGTATTGAGGTTCTTGTCATGTATCGTGTGAATGTCGTTCCTTTTGTGAGCCAGAGCTTTTGCAACCTCCGATGGCGAAAGGCTCCACGACCTCGACAAGAACTCCATCGGCTCCTTCGGCGTCTGTGGCTGAGGGACCGATGGCAACGGAGAAGCTCCTTTCATTTCCTCATCCTCTTCCACATTTTCCAGCTTGAGGGAAGAGTTGAACTTCCAACTGAAGTGACGCACACTATCCATAACAATTCCTGAAAGTTATTCCTTTCTGTTTGCCTTTCTTCTGAGAACCATATAGCTTTCGCCAAGTGCAGTTCAGACTACTTCAGCCACTCCTGCTGCAACAAGGTAAAAAGCCGACTGAATTCAGCGCTCGGCGAAAAAGGGTAAACTTCATTAAAAGAAACTTCTCATCAAACAGAGATTTGCCGAACACCCAGCTGCGAAACTTCGACTTACGGAGCCAAACAAAATTCAGAAGTAGAAAGACAAGCAAAGTACTCAAGTGACACCTTATGCTTCGCATGTGAAAGTTGAGCCTAACCTGATTTAGAAAAAGGAGACTCCTTTTCAGACAAGAGACATGAAATGGTCCTCGCAGAAGTATTAACCAAGTGGCTTCTCAGCTCTCCCTCGTGTCACGCACAATCTCTCAAAGCAAAGAAAGGGGCTCAACCTTTATATATCCCTAAACGAACATGGCCTGAAGCGGGGGACGAAGGAACAGATCAGCAGGAGAAAACAAATCAATTTTCTCGTGCTTTGAAATGGTCCAAGATTAAACTGTATAAACCAGACAAAACCCGCCTCGCGAAACGCGAAACGGGCGATTAAAATTCCAAATCGAGGAACATAAACAAAGGACGCACCCAGGATTAGCGGAGGCTGTTTCGTCACGACGTTCCATCACAGAACATTGTATATTATTGCAAGAAACAGACAATTCGGAGTGCACGACGCTTCGCGGGTAACGAGATCGACGACTTTCGGTGGATTGGGTCCGTATTTCCCAAAAGAGTGCGTGCAATGCCGACCAAAAGTCACCGTGCATGAACCTCATCGAGTGGCCGGCCGAACCGCCGAGAGAGATTTCTCTTTCGTTTTACGCGCTCTCGGAACGAGCAGCGGGAATGTTAATTTCTTTCTCGACACGATCTGGAGAGTAGCGTACCCGAAATACTTAAAAATTTCACCCGGGCGGCCTCGGGGGACCGATCCTTAACATCTGTTCATTTCGACCCTAAAGAGGAAAAACTAATGATGATCCCATCTTTTGACGTGTTATCCTAGGGACTAGCAGCCCTGTTGGCTTTTCACCTTGCACTGTTCGTGCAGAGTTTAACGAGCCAGGGACACTTTCCTCACTCGGCACGAGCGCTGAGTGGCGTGCTCTTGTGCATCGCGGGCACGTACGGCATCGAGAATCCAATGCCTTATATGTCACGGGAACAAATGCTGTGTCTTTGTATGGCGTTGAACAAGCACGTTCGAGGAAATTAAGATTCTTGATAAGAAGTCGACGTCGACGCCTTAACAACCAAAAACAAACCCCACGAAGAGACGAGCCAATGTGTTGATTACATGTTCCTTATGGTGGATTATCAGTCTTAACCTTGTCAAATTAGTCCAAAGCATGATCTCTTCAAAGCTAAGGGGTTGGAAGTTTGGTGAAGTGTTGAGGGCAGTTTTTGAAGGAGTAGATAGATGTTAGTTGTCTTCCTTTTTCCTCAACCTGATTTGTTAGGCTTTAGTTGCATCATTCCATTCTAGCTTATAATTTATAGGTAGGTAGACCGAGGCTGATTGATCTCGCCCTTTGTGAGTGCTCTTATAATTTACAGAGAAGCATTGATTTGAGATATTAAAGTTGTGTGCACGCTAAAGGAAAAATGTGGGGAATGCCATAGCTTTTTGCTAAATTTACTAGGCTAGTAAGGTTTCAGGATAGATCAATCATTTATGGCTCGAAATTCAAATACTCGGAGCAAGTGAGCGCGAGCCGAACCCCTCTTTTTTTCGTTATTACTAAGGTAAATCAATATGTAAAGTTAGTGAATAAAAGAGGGCTTTCCCAGCAAGACAAGGTAAAAGAGAGGAAAGCTAACTTTTCAAAATATACTTTATGCAACAGACAAGGTTAGCTTTCTGGCCGATTTTTGAGGTCTACTATTGCTTCACAAGAATATTCACCATTCCGGATTACTCTCGGAATGGCTTCATCTAGTGTCATCTTCTCTACCGTGAAAAAGGGCAAAAAGAAAAGGTGAACATTTGATAAAGAGATGGCATGATTGATCCCACGAACGTGTCCACTTCACTCGCATGTGCACTGGCACTCCCCTCTTTCTTTCCCCCCACCATGGCTTCCTATCACTTTTCGATAAAAAGAAGCATCTTCCTTTATACGAGCCTTTTATCTGTCTTTTCAAATCCGAGGCTAAATTCCCATCTCTTCTTTTCAATCTTTCGAGGGCACCGAGGAAAAGTTGGTCCCGACTGTAATTATGGTTCCGTGAGACTTCTCCTCCTGATTCGACATTTCCACCCTCGTTCATTCTGCTTTTCAGCTTTGAAGCTCGGATTCATTCGAAAGAAGGAGAATGGGATCTGATCGCGGATTAGTTTATTAGAAGATAGACCAGAGCTTCTGCTATACACTTGCTCCTCTAGCTGAACACAATTCAATGTAGCTTTAATTTTTCCAGTTCGGTTGATTATACACGTTCTATACTGATCTCATGCTTGTGCTTTTCGTGAGTATTAAAATTATCAATTTCCAGTTCGGTTGATTATACACGTTCTATACTGATCTCATGCTTGTGCTTTTCGTGAGTATTAAAATTATCAATTTCCTTTGGTGCTACGGAGAACTGGTTTAGATTTCTTAATTGTAAAAGTTAAAGTTATAGGCTACGCTATATACAAAGCTAAATTGATAAGAGAACTTCTAATTTTTGTTTTATTTTAAATGTACCACGTATGGGAATAGATATCAACCAGGGCTCTCACCAACTGTAGACGAAGTCACACGACCTTTTTTGATCCATTACAGGAGTTGGCGGCTCTCATAAATGAGAGTTGTACAATCGGAGTGTGGCACCCCTGAATGGCCCCCAATCCGTTAGGATCACCACATTGTTTCCTCTACCCGGATATCCCTTTTCTTTATCAATGGACCGCTGAGAAGTCATATGGGGTTCTTTCATATACTTGATTGGTCCCTGCGCAAAAGTATGGCGGAAACGTATCCAATAACTCCTTTTCCTATATTCAGAAACGATGCACACTAACTAAACATTTTATAAGTTAAAGCCGAATACTTTTATTCACATAACTAGATGGACATCACGGGTCTGTATATCAAAATATCAAGGTTTTCTATACTCGGCTATATTTCAAAAGATAATCAACATCTTTTCCAATAGTCGTATACTTAAAGTTTATCGATCAGTGTCGGTGTCCAAAAGTTTCTTCCTTTGCTGTCCTCCTCATTGTGGTTACTCCACACTACTCGGTCACCGGTTGTCATCTTCTTGTCTAATCTGAAATGTTAGTCCCCAAAAAGGGGTGAGTACAACCACCCAGCAGTTGAAGATCTACCAAGCTATACTATGCAAGCAATCACAATCCAAGTCCATGCAAGATAGATAAAACAGGTAATCAAAGAAAGAGTATGCATCAGATCGATAAGACTTTTGAAAAGCAATGGCAATGCAATTTCAAATTCATAATGTATCATTTCAGTCACACACGTCCCGATTATAGGGCCAAACTATTAGGACACGTCCCATTCCATGCCATACAATTTAGTCTCATAACCAGACCACACACACACTTAATAGAGCCATCAGTTTTAATATTCAAAAGGTTTCACCCCCCACAGGACCAATATTTGCGTCCTTTTGGGCATTCGCACCCAATCCTGGTGTCGCGAAAGCCTCCGGCACACACCTCCGTGCATCTCGCACCCCACCTGGCATCACGAGGAATCCCTGGGGCTCACCATGAAATGGTTACCCCTGCCATCTGGAATTACGTACCGACATACCACCGGGCCTCTCCCGGAATTATGTACCGATATACCACTGGGCATCCCGAAACTCCCGGGGACCCTCTGGGCATGTATTCAAAATACAACCAGGCATCCAAAGGGCATCGACTCATTCGAACCTTTGGGCATCCCGACTCTCGGGGCATCGTTGACCCGAGGGTGCAACGGTAACATTAACATCTTAAATTATTTCAATACCAAAACACTTTCAATGCAAAGCCATTAGAAATCCCATGAGTTTTCATTGAAATCTCAGCCATGGTACATCAACCAAGTTATTTCAGTGCCAAACCATTTTCAAAACAACAATGACGGGTTTTAAAATCATATACCAAAGCATTTTCGAATTACCAATGAACGAAACTCAGCAATGAAAACAGAAAAGCCCGTAGGTCTACTCCCATGGCTAATCTCCAAATGTATTTCAAAATCATATGCAATTTCTTAAACCATGCTTGCAACTTTTGTCCAAAATTAAAAAGAGTTATCAAAACAAACAACTTGAATTCGACACATTGGTAAGTTTAAACTCCACTCCTGACTTCATGATTTTATAATAAGTCCACGTCCAAGTTCGAGATTTCGAGAGCGCCAAAACCTTTTCTTTTCTTTTCTTTTAAAATGTTGATGAACGGCGCCTCGGTTTATACAAAACTTCCAGCGAGGGTCGGGAGGTTTTTCCACATCAATTCATTGCTAAACTTTGTTCAAAAGCGATAACTAAGTTTAAAACTCGTATAGTAAATCGAAATACCTTGCGATCTTTGTAACACTTGAAACCGGTGCCATAGTAAATAGAGTTTCAAAACACAAGTCAGGAGGTTTTCTTTTCCAAAATCGAAAACAATGGCCGAATTCCTCAAGATTTTATAGTCGCCAAAAAAAAAAAATTGTTTTGGTTGAAATTCAAAGAAATCAAACACATGCATGCACAATCCGAGCAATCCATCCATTTTTCAACCTCAAAACAGTCTCGATTTCTCAATAAGCCATAAATCAAGCACATGCATGAGAAATTCGAACACTTCATCAATCGCTCAACCTCAAAACAGTCTTGGTTGCTCAATAAATCATCATTCAGCATTTAAAATCCAACAATCCAACCTACCAATGCACTTTTTAGGACAGCAACAGTAGGGGTGAGCGGTTCCCGGTTCCTTACAGGTTCCTAATTTTTTGGAACCTGGAACCTACCCGTCAAAACCTAGAACCTAGAACTTACCCTGTCACAGGTTCCGGGGTCGGTTCCAAGTTCCAACAGGTTCTTTTTTCTCTTTTTTTTTTGTTTTATTTTTAGTTTAAAAAAACGATAATGAACACGGTACACATTTACATAAATGATTAGCAAAATTAGGATCCCTTGGTTAGGAAAATTGTCTAAATAATATACAAAATTGACTAGGTGAAACATACCATGCAAAAGAGCAATGAGAAGTTGCCTCCGTTATATAGTCATATAAGGAGCTTCTCATCTTTTGAGTAGTAATATGCACGAAGTGGAATGACATTCAGATGCTGTCCTACCCTCTGCACGTTCTCCATTTGCTGCTCAAACTCTCGTTTCTCCGCCACCACTTCCTTCAGCCTTTTCACCACCGACTGTTGATAGTGAGGGCTGCACTTGAAAAGCTCCCAACATACTTGCGTATTCAGCAGGGCATTCTTGCCGAAGAAGATGGCAAGATAACAGAGGTTAATATCAGGAATCTTGGGTTGACAAAGAAGAGCAACTTGTTGGAGAGGTTGCTGAAGACAGCTGAGGAAGACAATGATAAGTTCTTGTTGAAGCTTAAGCAAAGGATTGAGATGGTTAGGCATTTGAATACCCCAATCAACTGATGCGCGAGAAATGGAAAAATATTTTAACGCACTTCTAATCCAGCTTTGCACCTACAGAGAAGTTAAAATAAATGAGGTTCAGTGGATTAACATTAAAGGAAAAAGTAGTAGCTAATTGTAAAACTATCAAAAAACAATTGTTGTTTTTATTGGCACTCAAAAGGAGATACTTTTGAGCTCCTAGAATGGTTATAGTTGATGTTGATGGAACGTTTTTCACTTAGACCAACTAACTTTCCAGCATCAAACACCATAATAAGATGAACATGCTTTTTTAACAATCATTTTCAAAGAAACAAGCAGAGCCAACAAAAAAACAAGCAAAATTTTCATGTTGTGCTTATAGATAGCCGCCAATGTGATCAATATCAAACATCATGAAGAAACTACACTATCCCACGCAGTGAGCAAATCGAATCCTCATTCAAAAGTCCCCCAAATATCAGCACAAAAGATTCTCTCCACAGCTCAACATCAGCCACAATAGAGAGAAGGTGCCCAACAATTCGTCAACAGTTGTGCAACACTTCCCATAATTCAACCACAGCTCTCACTAAGCAGCACGAACAATATCAATCTCCACGCAACATAACCAATCTAGACCCTAAAGTGGATTCCACATAAATCCCAATTCCCAAGGAGAAGCCGAAAGAACATAAAACTCACCCATCTTGCGAACATTAACCTTCCGCTTATTGGGTGAGGTTGAGCAGCGCATCATTCGCCTCGCGAGCCGCTCTCTTCGCCAAGTTGGTCTCGATGCCTCTTCCCCTCGCGTGTGCGCCAAGTAGTTCCCCTCGTTGTTGTGCAGGCGTCAAGCAAAGCTTACACTCAGAATCGCAACCACCGAAACAAGCTAGTGTCGTCGTCGGCCTCATAAAAACATCAAATTGACGCGAAAGCCCGCCTCTGGGGATCGATGCGAGGGGGAAAGGAAGGGGAAGTCCGAACCTTAGAGGTGGTTGTGCATGAAGTAGGGTCCTTGGCGAGATTGATGGTCTCGAGGCGCGGCGGCGAGGCGCTCACGGCGGTCAATGGCTTCGTTCTAAGCAGAGGCGGCGCCCCCGCTCCCGGGCTTCAAACCTCACTCCGGATCCATTCTCTCGCCGTCGTCGAGCCTGAGTCGGGGTCGAGGGAGTCGAGACGCTGGAGTGGACAGGGAGAAGAGAGTGAACGAACTCTGAAAGTGAAACTGAGGGAAGTCACGAGAAGAGACGGGAATAAGAGAAGTGAAAACCAATTAGGGTTTTTCGGTTCCGGTTCCTATTCCAGAACCGGAACCAAACCGGGAACCGCCGTTCCCAAAAATATAGAACCGAGAACCGGAACCTCGCTCCTTGGAACCTGGAACCGAACCGGAACCCGGTTCGGTTCTCCGGTTCCCGGTTCTACCCTGGAACCACGCTCACCCCTAAGCAATAGCACTGCACAACATAGATTAGTAGACTTCAACTTGCCTCAAGTCCTACGATGTTAACGGCGAGGGGTTTGGTGTGGTGGTGTGGCAGATGCGGCTCGAGTGGGACGGCAGCTACGGCGCGAAGTGGTGGTCGGTAGTGAGGTGCAAATCAGAGGGTGGGAGAGTTCCTAACTTAGCCTACTGAAGGTTTCGCTTGATAAAAGAAATCCAAGCTGCCGAGAGAGAAGAAGAGGCGGTGTCGAAGAAAATGAATGAAGCTTGCTCTGCCATTTGTCTTTACCGCCCGTTGATTCTATGAGTCAACAATCGCGAGTCTAGTGGCGGCAAGAGGAGGAGACAGCAGGGGAAACGTGGCTGCTCTTGGTGGCCTTCACTTACTTGACTCCTATAGTCAACTAAATGGGACTCGGTGGCAGCTACGAAGCGACGACGGCTGGGGATTAACGTGGCCGTCCACTGAAGTTTTTGGCTGCCACCCGTTCCTCTCCATGCACGGACGTGCCCCTCATTTAGTGGACCGCATGGGTAAAATATTTTCCTCTTGATTGACTGCCGAATGGACTTTGCATGGACTGCTGCACGCCATTTTGCATTTTTCATGCAAGATGTGGGGGTTCTTGTTGTTGACTAATTTCAAAGAAGAAACGTGGCTGCATGGAGGAGGGAATTTTACGTAGCTGCATGGCCGAAAAATGTGGCCGATGGTGAGGCCGCTCGGAATTAATATCGGACGTGTGCATGGCCGTTCGACTAGGGAGGTACAAGTTTTAGGGGATGTTGGTCTCAGTGGTGGCGTTACACAAAGAAACTTTCGACGAAGCGATAGGTTATGCAATGATCGAATTGTCTTGACGCGATCAAGGCGCGATTACGAAGGTATAACCTACGATCATCTCATAACGTGATGTCTGGGTCCAACGATGATGATGACGAAATATCGCCTGTAAATTGTACCAATGAAGGAGTGTGTCGATACTCCCGTCAACCTGTGACGAGTAGTTACTTATTTGGGGTCTGACGAAAACCCGGATGCCACACGCAGCCACCGGAAAAACAGAAAGTGAAGATTGTATGGGATTGTCCCACTACTCCAGGTCCCTTAAATATTCTTTATCTCAATCTTCAGTAAAAAGATTGCTCATAATTTGATAAATATATCTAGTTATGTAAAAAGCAATTGGACATATATAAAATTTAAAAAAAAAATCATCATAAAAAGAAATTTCTACGAATGAAATTTTTTTATTCACGTAGGTGTCACATACCACAGGTCATATGAAATTACTAAAACTACGTATTCTTGCCCCACAAAAAGTTCAATTCTCATTTTGGTGGATAAATATTTGCAAGAAATCAAACTGACTCCACATCTTTTATTAGGCCCATGGGCCATGGGCTGGGCCAGATCTGACGATTCGGGCCGGGCTACCCGGCCTCCTAGAGATCCCGGGTTCGAGACGAAACGGGTCGACGACGGCGCTCGCATGGAATTCGACTGAAAATCTCAAACCCCCAATTAAACCCTACGTCAAGCTCCTTCTCCGTTCGCCTTTCTTCCATCGCCTTCGGTTCCTCCTCCTCGACTGCGAGACTCCGGCCGGTACTTCGTCGTCGACCGCCCATTTGGCTTTGCGAATCGCAGGTAAAGACCTCCTCTCTCTCTCTCTCTCGCCTCCGTCGCGTGTCGCTGCCCGTTCTTGGGTGCTCGAATCTGTCGGGCGAAATCGATTCGTGGTCGGACTGGCGTGCGCATTTGCGGTTATCCCGTGTTTGCTCGACCCAATTTGTCTTGTATGCGGTGTGCCGAGTGTACGTGCGTGGGGAGCTAGGAGATGTGGTTAAGTAGTGGGGATTTTGCTGGGTTTTGGTAGATGGAGAGATTTAGAAGAGTAATTGCGGATTTACTTGATTCTGCAATGTTGCTTGATCTGGGTTTTGATTTTTAAGTGCTCGACTATATGTCGGGTGTCGATTTAGTTTGTTTTGCGTGCATGTTGTCTCCTATATCTGGTGTGGTCGTGCTGAAACTCATCGAAAAGTCTTTCGTTTGTCTGAAGAAGGAGCCGGCGAGGAGATTGGAGGCGAATTTGATATCCAGGCGGAGGCAGAAAATGTATGTCGCGCTGAGGATGGTATTACCATAAGACTGGAATTATTCGGGATTTTGGCGAGTTGCATGAATTGTTGTCTTCAATGAGACTGCAAAGCATGAAGCTTGATTTAGTTGTCAGATCTGCATATGTTCGGCTCGGTCTCAGGGGCATCACGGGGCCTTTGCAAACGCGCTCGTTCCAACATGATTTTGTCCCCAGAGATCCCAAAGCCAAGCCTAAGAAATATAAATACCCGGCTTTTTATGATCCGTATGGCCCTAGACCTCCGCCCTCAGATAAAATCATACAGCTTGCCGAGCGTATAGCTGGACTGCCAGCTGAAGAGCGTGCCCAAATTGGGCCTGCACTTCAAGAGAGACTAAAGCATCCCAAGATGCAGACGATCTCTACTGAAGGCATGGATCTTGGCCCCCAAGGAGGAGCAGGTGCAGGATCCGCCAAGGCTGAGGAGAAAAAGGCAGAGAAAACGGCATTCGATGTGAAGCTGGAGAAATTCGATGCAGCTGCAAAGATTAAAGTGATTAAAGAAGTCAGGGCATTCACCAATTTGGGGTTGAAGGAGGCTAAGGACCTTGTCGAGAAGGCCCCTATTTTGCTTAAACAGGGTGTCACCAAGGAAGAGGCAAATGGCATAATAGAGAAAATAAAGGCTGCTGGAGGAGTTGCAGTGATGGAATGAGAGCTCCAACACGGAATTGCTGTCAAGAGCAATATGGGTTTGGACTTTTTGTTGAGATATTCTGGACAAATTATGACCATCTGATGGAATCAAGAATTGCAGGATGGCATTCAAGTTGCATTCATCTGAATACCTAGCTCAAACTTGCTATACAGGTGGAGTAATTCGCTTGAATTTTGGTTTTAACATGTTGTAAAAGTCTTCATGAACTGTTGTAAGTTTCTTGCTAGATGGGGAAAAAGGTGGGCGGCTGGTGTCGTAATAAAGAACTGTTGCTCCCGGGGCTTGATTGGAACCAACACATTCTACTTTCATGGCTGTCTCCGTGGTATATATTCTTGCACTGATAATGATGCTCGAATTGTCTAAACAATTTTAGTTGGATTGATGAGATCAAACTCTCCTTTCTTTTTTCTTTCTTTCTCTCTTTCTTTTTTAATAATCTTGGGGATAGCATTATATTTGCCATTGGCATGATGAGACAGTGACAGATATTATATTCTTTCAAGTGGATTTGTGCGCTCTGTGATGTTTTTAGATGAGTCAAGGACAAGGTGGCTAGGTGAGGGTTGTTGGTCCATGTCGAGGCCCTGGGAAAGACAGGGGGCAACTGCGCCCTTTCGATGCACCAAATTATGAATAAGGAGTAAAATCCAAGCACACAATAAGTGAACAGAAGCCAGGTCCCAAGCACTATATGCTATTTATGGATAGGCAACCATATCATTTTCTCGAAAGAAAAAAGGAGGCTAGATCTGCATGCTAGTCATTTGCAAACCAGGAGGATGTGCAGAATCGGATACCGGTAAAATCTGTATGCTGGCAACTTGAAGACAGGACGGGCAAAACTGGGGTAATGAGAGTACATTATGTGACTCAGTGGAACATTCACTCTTGCAATTGGCAGCATCCTCCATCTAAGATATCCGTACTTCTCAGTATCTTTTGCCAACTGCATAGAGCAGGACAACTTTCATGCAGGTTCCCTGGGTCACAAAAAAAAAAAAAAGACGACTCTCATTAGGTGCATGCAGAACGAGTGTTAATAAACGAAAATAGATGACCAGCGGTCGCTGCAAGAGCATTTGTGATCCTCGAAGCGATGAAACATTCTGTCGTCTCTAACAATTAGTTCCCTACCTACAATTGCTCTTTCGCGATGTGACGATCACTACAGACCCGAAGGTTCTTAGCTATTGTGAGTTGCTCGCTTCAATAGAGCAAAGCTTGATCCTTCGCCTCTTGATCAACGTCACGAACCACGTATCCTGTTTCCAGTTCTTAATCCCCTTCTTCCCGCTCTTATATTTCTCGTCGTCCTCATAACGAGTTGGATCTTAGAGCTCTGCTGGTTTTGTTTTTCTCCTCAAGCAGGTTGACTACAGAGCGCCGACTGATAATGCTTGAAGTGTGTAAACATTTCAGTAGGATTGATAAGAATACAGATTGTTTGCCATCGGAACGATGGGAAAGTGAATGGATATCGTATTCTCGCCATTGGTATGAACATGCTCTTTGTGATGTTTGTAGAAGAGGCATGGCATTGCGAGGGTCGCCTAAGAGAGGGCGAGAGGTCCCTTGATTGTTGTTTAGTGAGAGTTGCCGACCCTTGTCAAGGCCCGGGCGAAGATAGGGCAGCTGTGCCTTGCCATTGCACCAGCATGGACCTGGCCGGGTGTGCCGTACAGGTTGGTTTAGTTGTTGCATGTCTGTAGCTCTAGCTCTGACGTGATGTGCTGTACATACATGTGCCCCATCATTGCACAAACTGCTGAGTATAATGGACAACTCTATAATATCATTTCCACATCTTCTATTCACTATTGCGGCGGGTGCTCAGACAACTTAAGGATTCGAGCTCGTTAGGGATGGTATGCTAGAATAATAACCGATCGATACGTGGATCGGTTAAGTACATAAAAATAGTATGACAATCTGTCATGGCAAAATGCCAAAGTGAAACAGTGAAAATTATCTCCAAAGTTAGATAATAAAAAATGACAAATCATCATTATATAGAATGGCTTTCGATTTTCGTTTAAGTTAATCATGATAGATTTGTACCCATCTGTCTATTATTATCATTATTACTATCACGAAGTTCAAAAATGGTTTATATTATGTGTTTAGAAGGAAAAAAAAAAAAAAAACAAAACTTAGAATTTTGCTCGCTATTTCAATTGCCAAAACATGTTTAAAAAATTTGCCAAAATACTTATACTAAAAGAATGATATTTCTTTTAGTGTCATAACCACTTCCTCCCTCACTTAAAAGGCGATTCCAATAAATGATAATATTTAGTATTTACGTTTCGAATTGAGAAAAAGGAAAAAAAATAATTCACATATCGTTGTGATATGTATACACACATATACAAATATCTAGTTATATATATTGGAAAAATTATTATTTTATTATGTATAATACAACGAATAGAGTAAAAAGTAGGAATAACTATAGAATGAGGTATGATAATAGAATAAAATAAATTCAAAAACATTGCAACAATAATCCAAGAGGCCACATCACCCTTTCACTACTTCCATCCGATTCATTTTATAAATTTTGAAACATAAATATTAGGAAATTATCAAGAAGACACGTAACGTCTTTCTTATCTAACTTCGTTTTATGGAATATTCACATTTTGTTTTAATATGGTTTTTCAAGTAGTGGCAGTAGCAGATTAGGTAAAAAGTAGAAGTAATAGAATAAAGTATAAGAGTAGAATAAAAATAATTAAAATCATGAAAATGTCATTCAAGAAGCCACGTTTTCCCTATCTGTTTTAATACGGTTTTTCAGGTAGTGGCAGTAGATTAGGTAAATTTATTTTAAGCTAAGTTAAACAACTCACCACCAAAGTGTAGGCGCGACATTGCGAATGAGCGAAAGGCACGGAAAATTATTAGAATTGGTGCGTGGATGGTAGTAGAGAAGTCTCGCAAGTTGTATTAGAGGTTGGTGGAGAAAAGTATCAAAAAAGTCCAAAATCTATTACATTGATACCAATTCAGTTCTAAATCTTTTAATTGGACCAATTTATTAAACATTTTTATATTTATATCAATTTAATCTATCTTGTCAATTTTGGTAGGGCGGTGCTAATGTGGATGCCACCCCCGATGACTAAATGCTGATGTGGCAATTTTTAATTTTTTATTAATTGTTTTCTTTTCTTTTTCCTTTTTCTTTTCCTTCTTCTTCCTCCTTGGACTTTCTTGGTAGTGGCCGGCAAGCCTTCGGCAAGGCTCGTCGATCACTAGGCGAGGGCAATGAAGCCCTCGTTGGTCACTGGTGAGGGTTGCGACCCTCACCTGATCTCGCCCTGGCCTTGTCCCTGGCAAGGCGAGCCTTGTCCAAATTTACTAGGCGAGGTTGGGTGAGGGCCATGATGCTTGTCGACCACTGCCAAGAAAGTCCAAGGAGGAGGAAGAAGAAGGAAAAGAAAAGAAAAAAAGAAAAAAAATGAAATTAATAAAAAAATATTTTAAAAATGCCACGTTAGTGTTCGACCATTGGTTGGTGTCCACGGCAGCATCTACCACCCAAAATGACTGTATGGACTAAACTATTTTTAATGTAAAAATGTTTAGAACTAAATTAGTTTAATTGAAAGGTTAATGACTAAATTGGTACAAATGTAATATATTTACGACTTTTTTGGTATTTTTCCGGAGGTTGTTATTGTTACCTCGAGGAATCGTGCTTTCATTAGGCATTGTGAAAGTTGGCATATTCAATAAGAGTCTAAAGTGATTTCGCTATACAATTTGTGAATTTATTAAAACAAGAACAAGCCGAGAAGCAAGAAGCAAGACGCAAAGCACAACGATCACGAGCAAACAGGAAAAACCACCCAAGTACTGAAAATTAACAAACACCCGAGCACAGGAGCTTCTTGTTCTCTCAAGCATAGTCCTGAGAAGCGGGGACCGAGGCGTAGGACCCGATGAAGATGTCGCCGTACACGAGCCCGGCGAGCCCTCCCCCGACGAGCGGGCCGACCCAGTAGATCCAGTTCTCCGAGAAGTTGCCGCTGACCACGGCGGGCCCGAAAGAGCGGGCGGGGTTCATGGACCCGCCGCTGAATGGGCCGGCGGCCAGGATGTTGGCGCCGACGATGAAGCCGATGGCGATGGGGGCGATGATCCCTATCGAGCCCTTCTTGGGGTCGGCCGCGGTGGCGTACACCGTGTAGACCAGCGCGAAGGTGATGACGACCTCCATGACTAGGCCTTCAATCGCGTTCATGCCAGCAGCAACTCCATGGGTTGGTACGCTCTGCAACATGGATAAGAGGAGTTCCATAATTTATTTTATTTTATTTTATCTGGTGGATGATCGAAAGCTGAATCGTCGGCGAGTAAGTACGTACCTCGGTGCCGGTGACGAATTTTAGGAGGAGGCAGGCGACGATCGAGCCGAGGCATTGGGCGATCCAGTAGAAGATGCCAGTCAAGATGGTGATGTTGCCTCCGACGGCCAACCCGAACGTGACCGCCGGATTCAGATGGCCGCCGGAGATGTTCGCCGCGATGGATACCCCCACAAACAGGGCGAACGCGTGGGCCACGGCCACTGCGACTAGCCCGGCCGGGTCCAGGCCTGCATCCGCCGTGAGCTTTCCTGAGAGAGCACAAAATAGACTCCTTCAAAAACCAATCAATTACAAGACACATACTAATTTATCAACAAAGAAACTTGAATTTTTCGACATCGACACAAGCGACTTAGGAACAGAACGTGCTTAAAGACGTGACAACATCATGCGAATGTGGTCATGGTGCACTTGCCATAAGCGATGGCGGACCCGACGCCGGCGAACACGAAGAGGAGGGTCGCGATGAACTCGGAGAGATAGCTTTTCAGGGACCCTACGCTGAAGGAGTCACCAAAGCCACCGAACGCGAGCTTCACCATGTTTGCTCGATCGAAAGAACTAGAATCAACCACTTTTAGAAAGAGAACTCGCTTAGCTATGCTTCGCAGTGAGCTTGTGCGTCAAGTCCGGCGAACAAGACGCGCATATATACTCGCCCTAAAGGCATCCTTTCGAATAGTGGCTTTCTTATTTTAATCCATCTCCTTAATCTTTTATCAGGCTAATTCGAGTATATATTAGCTAGAGATGGACGAGGAGGGCACAGCCGGCACCGGCCAATGGGACCGGGGATGCAGTGGAGCGCGGTGGTTGGGCGCCGACCAACCGCCGATGAATTCTTAAATGTGTAATAATGGGCGATTATGGGCATAAGGACAACCAGCTTAACTAGTAATTTACGTGCAACGAGACAAGCGAGTCCCTGTCGCTCTTCCGGGAGATTATTAAATGCGGTTTTAGAGGGAATAATTCGCGGAAGCAAAGGACCATCGACCCTAATCATGTTCTTATGTCATTTTCCTCGTGACATGAGAATGGACGCGCCGAAGGGCTATTTGCATGAATAAAATAGCGGAAAGGTACGATCGAGATAAGCACCACTATTGTCCACCATCCTTTCATGAAGATATGGGGAATGGGAATGGTAATGGAATGGAATGGAATGAAGTAGAGCGGGCCGGGCGAGTTGCCCAACCTTGCCCCCACTGTTCTTAGAGGTTTGCCATCCCGATTCATGTCAAGTTAATTTCTTTATCTCGGCTTCATCTTCGGGGGCATAATGAAGGTATCTAGTTTGCCTATCTCAGTATCTAGTCTTAATGCTCTATGATAAAGAAATGTAACACAGAGACGATGAAAAATTTATGAAAGTCATGCAGAGTGAGGGAATGACTTACCTATAAAGCAAACATCATATGGTTAGTAGATAGAAGAACAGACTGCAATGACTCATTTTAGAGGATTTCCTTCCATCAATTATGCATGGGATAGGAGGTTGAAACGACTTACCTAAGTCTCGCTTGTGTTGATCTTTAGTGTAGATTTACTTGTCATCGGCATCTACTACTAGTCGATGAACTTTACTAGCGCACGTAACTTCACGATCCTGAATTGACGGTCCCTTGAGAGCTAAATATTTTTCATTAGCGAAGAATAAACATGATCAGCCGGCAAATGCCTCGCGCTTGTTTGGGCCTACCCAAGTCTATTGGGCAAAGTTGGGTGAGTTGGGCTAGCGATTCCTGTTTGAGCCTAACCTATCTACTGGGCCGTCTAGGCCCATTTGGTTCTACATGGAAAACCTAAAGATTTTTAAGCATGAGGATGATCGGACAAGGACTTTCAGGCCGAGTGCTAGTTCCGGCCAGCCCGAGCCTTTAGTGAGATACGGCCGCGGAATTTTCCTTAGCTGGCTCGCCGGCGAGTATAAAAAAGTTAGGCCTAGAAGAGGAGGATGTGTCTGTGCTTTATCTCCATGGGCAGCCCAACCGTTCTGAGGGAGACGAAGGAGAGAAGACTACCACCGGGTTGGGCCGCTTCTTTCTCCCTCAGCTTGTCGAATTTTTTTATTCTTATTTTTTGGTCGGGCAACTTGTCGAATTTGAGAGTTACATCCGTGCCAATAAATCCCAAGTGGTGAGCACTTCTGTCTTTCACATTCAAAGCCAACCGTGAAAAATTAGAGTGCATTTTTTCTGTCTACGTGCTCTGTCACTGCCTAAAAAGGGGGGATGTTTGTTATTCACGTCGGGATTCCTTTCGTTTATTTATCTCGAAACTAACGAGGAACTCTCTAACTAACAAAAAATCCTAATCTTTCTATTGGTAACCATCTCTCTCCCAAAAAAATCCCTTCAAAAAAGCTTGCTTTGCTTTACTTTTATTTTCTGGGCTTTGAGTTTCTTTTTTTCTCCTCCTTCCATCTAATTTGGCAGTATTTTTTTCACCTCATTTGGTGTCTTATTTCTCTCATTTTTTTGTTTTTCTCTGCTGGCTGTGGTGAATAAATCTACTTACGGTTGAAAATTTTGTAAGAATGTCATCACTAATCTCGCCAACAAGATGTATAGGACATGGTTCTATGACTTTTATGGATTCGATAGAAGCTCTTCTCTCACCATTTGGATCCAATTCTAAATTTGGGAGCCTTTCTCTTACAATCTAAATCTAAATCTAAATTTGAGAGTTTTTCACTTTCAATCTAAATCTATAAATGGGAGTTCCTTGGAAATGTTTGATCTATGCCCGTTTGAAATGTTGTTCTTGTAGTGGTCTCCATATGGCAATGGATTTGAGGGAGCTAAAACTAGGTGTACACTATGAGCCATAGTCTCAAAAGGGGAAGATTTTAGTGTGTGCTTATTACTGACAGTTGGGATTATCACTACTAATTGTTTGTTGATTTTATCACAATTTAATTATTTTAGATGAGAGGATGCTCAAAGCTATAGGTTGTACTCTTTTTATTTGATGGGTTTTGCTTTGTTTTGCAGCTCTTTGGGATATACTTGAATGCTTTCTATGTTCCTATCGTGTTTGATCTTGATAGATGAATGAAATTTTCTTTCGATAAAAAAAAATTCAAAACTCTCTAATTTGATTTAATCATAACTAACATTGAATAAGTAGTTTGTGAAACTATAGTTATATGACTACGATGGATTACAAGGAGGCTTGATTAGCTAATACTTAGGGTTCATTTGTTTAAATGAAAATTGTTTTCAGGAAATTATTTATTGACTCTTTGATATTTGGACGAATAACAAATAATCAATCTATAGAAAACATTTTTCAAAACAACAAGTTTAAATTGAGGGAAATAACATTTCATTTTGGCAATAAGGTAATCACTTTCCCTAATACATCAAACAAGTAAAAATTAACAGTTTTCCTTATAAATAATTTTCTCATATCCAGAAATCTTCAGTGAAACAAGCGCACAATTTATTTTGATTCATGATTGTACCTATCATCACAGTTTACGAATCCAACGACAGGAACAAACAAAATAGGTCACAGACAAACAAGCCGTCAACGGTGGTGTCGCCGTTGGTACGCTCAGACGAGAAGAGGGTCGCCGGAGACCGTTCTCGATGTTTCATTCGCGACGGTCCCACAGCCGACGGAGGAAAGCAAAGGGAGAGAAGGCAGGCCTTTGCGGCCCAGCTCTCTTTATTGGGCCAAAATTTTGGGCCGCATGGCCCACCGGGCCCAAACAAATCACTATTCCCGTCGCCCCAACCTTTCTCGGCTTCAGGATAAGAGCAAACCTGACAAAAGAAAAAAAAAAAGAAAAAAGATACGAACCGTTGCTGACTCTCAACCAACCGTCCATCGCCACGTGTCACCACGAGGCGCAGCCGCGGATTTTTATTGGCCAAAGGGCACGACGAGCTCGGCCCGGGCGCGAGATCGGCTGCGACTCGGGAGTCCACGAAAGCCTCCCCACCTCGCCCATCACCGCCGTCGATCACACGGATCTCGCCTTCCGGCCAGTCGCCCAAAGCGACGTGTCGGACCTTTCCGCTCGCGTCCGTCCGATCTTCGCAGGCGGGTGGCCCCAGTCTCTTCAAATTCAATCGCGTTCGCACATTTTTTTACCCCTACCTGCGCTGAAAACGAGCACTTTAGAGGAAAATTAAAAATATATAAAAATAAAACGGGAAAAAAGGGGCAGCAAAAAAGAAAAAGAAAAAAAAAAGAATTGGGGAGAACTCGAAACAGAACAAACATCACTCATGCTCTTTCTATCTCGCACTGACCCTTTTTATTTTTATTTTTATTTTTTCCTCTCGATTTCGGGCTTCGACCTTTCCAACCTCTCTCTCTCTCTCTCTCTCTCTGTTTCTGTTCCTCTCTCTCTCTCTCTCTCCTCGCCGTTGATTCGCCGAAACCCTAACTCCATCTCGCCGGAGATTCGAATCCCACCGGTGAGTTCACTTCTCCTCGTCGGAGGTTCACCTCTCGGTGTCCTATTTGCTGCGCGTCGGCTGACCGTGTTTTTCTTCTTTTGGCCGGCGCTCCGCCGTGTGCGTGGACCGTTGCAGATGACCGTACGATTAGAGCGAGTTGAGGATTGAGCGGGGGCTGGATTCGTTCGCCGGATGGAGGGAGGTAGCGTCTCTAGACTTACTTGTTCTGGTACTGTTCATTTCCTACTTTACTTACCGAAAGCTAGAGCAGCGCGATTGTGTGCTTTTGACTGTTTTTGTTTGACGAGTGTTGGAAACTTGAAATTGCCGGCGTGAGGTCCTTTCCCGTTCTGTCTGCGGGGCGCTCTTCACATTTGGATTTGATGATTGCTGTTTTTAAGGCTTGGACCTCGTCTTAGTGTGGTAGTGGCGGTCTGAAATTGTGGTTTCTTGCGACTGGGTCTGGGGAAAGTATTTGGCTGGGCGAGCGATGTTGCGCGATTGTAAATTTAGGTCCTATTCGTCTCTCTTGTGTTACTGGTGACTGAATTTGATCATTGGGGCGAAGTAGGAGTTTTGGGCGGTTCGCTTGCTGCTCGAATGAGCTGATATCAGTCATCTTCGTATGCTCTTGCCAGTGGAGAGGAAATTCTCTTCTTTAGCACGAGATAGAACGGGGCTTTTTTCTTGGGCCTTGGCAGTGTTTGAGTTGTTTCTTTCCCAGTCGGTTGTGCCTCGACCTAATTATTTCCAGCGGCATAACCTTTCCTGATGTTTGAGATGTAATCTATAGGAATGGTATGTGTTGTCATCAGGGATAAGAGGTACAGAGTCATTAGTGTGTCGACTTAGCTGCAGTGTCATTAGTGTGTCGACTTAGCTGCAGAGTCATTAGCGTGTCTCTCTTTTTGCTAATCTGTAGTTACAAATTAATTGAAGGGTCAGATATGGAATTTCTTGTGTAGATGTTCATGTTGTGTTTCAGTTTGCATGACTGCTGCATATAAGTTTGTCTGTGTTATCTTGTGTTAATCTAATTTTGAACTAGTGTACGGGTGATGGACTTTATAAGTAGCATATTTCTAGCTTGGCATCTAGTCAGACTAGCTTAAGAGGGCTGAACTAACTCTGTTTGGTCTCGCGTGTGCAACAACAACCCATCCTTTTCCTGTCAGAGACTGCGTGATGGCTAATATTGCCAGCTGGTGAATCCATATCTTTTGTGAATTTTTCTGAGGGAAAGGGAATTGCTTTTAAATACTCTTTTTTTTGTAGGTTGGGATTTGCTGGAAATATCTTTCTGATTATACTTTTCGTTAGTAAATGCTTAAGATGATTTGGCATGTCGGTTGTTGCATGTGTATTTTTTCTCATCATTTTCAGCTTACATGTAATGTGACCACCTTCACTACCCTTTCTCTTTCCCCCCTTGCTTTACCTTCTCTAGGTTTATACCCATGGATTATGATGAAAATGATTTTCAGAGCCAGAATCAGCATTTAGCTGGTGAGGGGAATGCGAAATTTTCTCCTGTATTACAGCCATATGCTCTTTCCAAATTTGATTTTGATGACAACCTGCAAGGGCATCTGAGGTTCGACAGTTTGGTTGAAAGTGAGGTTTTTCTTGGAATTGCAAATAACGTAGATAATCATTGGATCGAGGATTTCTCTCGTGGAAACAGTGGCATAGAATTCAGTACATGTGCTACAGTACCCTGCTCAATAACCAGGCATAACAATGTGTGGTCTGAAGCAACCTCGTCGGAGTCTGTTGAAATGTTATTAAAATCTGTTGGGCAGGAAGAAAATACACTCAATCAAACCACCATTGAGGCAGCAGATGCCTGTAATCCCGCTACCTCTACAAAAGAAATGGAACGTAATTTGACACATGATGATAGTGTCTTTTCTAACTCAGAGGAAACTGTTAACCCACAGTCGGCTTTAGTACCAGATGAGATTTTACAAAACTATTCCAATATAAAGGAGGCCATGGTAGATGAGCTAGCTCAAGTTGAAGTTGCATCAAGGACTCATAGTGAATCATTTGTCGGTGGAATGTCAGTTGACGTGGATCCAAGTGCTCTGGATGGAAACTCTGGAGCTTTTAAGGCTGAAGGGAGTTCATCCAATAATGACAAATCTGATGATAAAATTCAAGGGGAGGTTCATAGTTTGCAGGGTAAACCTTCTAATGATAGTGCTCAAGAAGCTGGTTCTTCTTTGGATGTACAAGGTGATAATGTAGTTAGAGTCACAGATCATGTCACGATGAGCCGTAACAGAGTGGAAAGCCCAATTGCTCTAAACCAGGTAAATGTCGCTGTTGAGAAAGTTGATGGTTTACCGACAGACACTGATGTGCCAGGGGAGGAGATCCTTGTAGTGAGCATGGAGGAAAGAAGAAATAGCGAGATATCAGCTGACAATGCAGTTGAGATTCCAACCTCCCATCTGGATTGTAATGCCAATTTGAGCTTAAAGGGGCAATATAAGGAGGAGGGAAATGCAGTTGGAACTGGTGTTAGTACAGACCAGGAACCTTCTTCTACCAGACCACGGGTAATGGAAGGATGCACTGGTGATGCATCTCCCAGTATTTCTGTTCAAGCTAGTACAAGTGAGGATATTGTTTCTGGTAAAGATGCAGGAGCTGTTGAACAGTTGAAAGCTGAAGGCAAAAAGGATGTAGTAGTTGTTGAGCCGGCAGTTACTGGATCAGAGCACTCAATGGACTCCAACCAGCGGGAGATGATAATGCAGACTGATACCATAGAAAAGAACGATGATATATCAGATTGTAATGAACAGCAAGCCAAAGGCTCTGCTGCATCATTGCAGCAGGTCGATGATGAGAAAGTCCTTGAGAAAGATAGTGAGGGAACTAATGGTGTTTCTGGCCTTGTGACGGTAAGCTCTTTGCCGAGACAACACGAGGAAACACAAGCAAGCGGTTCATCAAAAGATGCTGACGGTAGAATTGGTCAACAAGATGTGAGTGGTGAAAAATGTAGTCAGTCTTCTTCTTCAGTTGAAATCAAGCAAGTAGAGCGGGAAAGTGAACCAGGTGATTTGAATGTGTGCTGTTTAGTCATGGAGTTTTCTATTTGTTTGATTGTCATTACTGCTCTAGCTTGAATCATCAATTGCCACAGAAATTGTAAGATAACCATTTAGTTAAACAGGTAATATTTCATTGTCTTCGGAGGATAACGACAGAAAGGACGTTCATCATCATAAGGAGGCTCAGAATTCATCCGGACAGAAATTAGAATCCATGGCAACAGATAAATTGGAAGAATGTGAAATTCGAACACACACTGTAAGTTTGCCAACCTTGTTGTTAGGTTCCTTAACATGTACTGATCTGACTCGACTTTCTGCATCTATAAAGGATGCATCTCCTGGAACTGCTGAACAGCAGTCATCTGAAACAGCTTCTCAGGTCAAGCCTGTCTCAGACACTGGTAATACAGATATTCTTGGTGCATCCCAAGCTGCAGTACCTACAGTGGTGGATCATGAAACTGATAAAGAACCCAAAGCTAGTCTTGATTCTTGTGAGCCCATGGTGAAAGAGAGTGATCAAATCGCAGCTGTTCCAGAAAAACATGGGGACACGATTGTAGAAGAAATAATTGAGAAGGATCTTAAGGATTCAGGTAGTTGGAAACACCTTTATATGGGCCATCCTGTGATATTTTTTCCTAAGCCAACTTATGCTGAATTTTAGCAGAATATTTGTATTTAAAGCTTTAGATACTATGAATCCTAGGGGTGTTAAATCTTCATCCCGTCTTCGGTGGCAGTACTACTTTACGTATAATATCACTCTCCAGGTTGGTCATGCCGTCCAATTGCCATGTTTGTGATGAAGCCCTGTCTAATCTTCATTCTGAGGAGTGGTGACACAATACCGGTGGACAGCTTTTTATATTATAGGAAGCAGGCTACTTGGTGCTTCTGCGTTCTAAATTCTCTGTTCCCTTTTAGGCATTTCAAAATATAGAATATATTTTTGGCTGGAAGATTGAAGATGAGAAAATGAGGAAACAGTTGCATATATCTTTCACAAGCTACCTCAATCACGCAATTTATTTAGAAAGTTAAATTTGTAAGCATTATTCTTTTTTTTTCACCTGTCGAATTGAAGTGTAGGAGACAGTACCACTGGTGAAATGGTAATCAGGTAAGAATCAGATTGATTCTTATTTCTGGACTAGCATTTGTCACTAGGGTCTAAAGTTTTGTTGTGGGGGATTTAAAGTAACAATGGACCACTAGCTATCTCTTTGGAAGCCTTTTTGCACAGATGATAGCATCTCATTTTAGAGTTTGAGTGTGAAAGGAAGTTTTGCCAGTGAACTAGTGCTCGTCCTTTTCTTTTCCCCTATTGTTTTTGGAGAACAACTTATTTTTTTTTTTTTTGTTTGGGTCAAGTAGAACAACTTAATTGAGAAGTGTGAATAATGGAGTTATAAAGCTGCTCTTAGATATACTATGGGAAACTGCTGTCATCTTCTTACTTTTGGTGCACTCTCTCTATCTCATATATTCTGACTGATGGGTTTCTTGTTGCAGAGGATGTTTTAAAAGCGTCAGAAAGCTTTCCGAAATCTTCTCCTTTAAGTGAATGTCATGTGAGATCTCGTGCACAGGAAGATGAAATTGATAATGCAGATAGTAGCAAAGCTGAATGCAGCTCCCCAATTGTCATAAGTAGCAGTGAGCTTTCTGAAGATGTAAATATAGAGGAAGCAGATAAGAATTCTTCACATCAAAACCTTTCATCTTCTGAGGCCAAGGATTCAAATGTATCGGTGGATCAAAAAGGGATGGATGCAGCCAAAGATGAAAAGAGCTTTACATTTGATGTTGGTGCTTTGACGACAACTGAGGGATCAAAGAAATGGCAACAATTTCCTGCTGTAAAAGATTCCAAATCATCTCCAGTTCGTTACTTGCTTCTCTTTGTTGTTTAATTCTGTTTTATGGCCTCTTGTTGATAATTTTTCCCTAAGTGCCTGAATGTATTCATGTCATATTGTCTCCACAAGATGCTAGATGGATCTTTAACATGCATCCAAGGTAAAAGTATAATAGTCCTTATCATGATTTTTTTCCTTTGAAGATTGTAGAGGGATCTCCTTCAACTCCAGCTTTAGTCCAAGTGGAGAATAAAGTTTTGCCGCCTAATACTACTGCAAGTCCTAGAAAATCAAGGGATTCAGTACGAGGACAAACGAAAGACACACCTGAGCGTAAAGCAAGGAGAACATCAAGTAAGGCAGCAGGAAAGGAAAGTGCTAAAAAGGGAAATTCTGCGAAAGTGACAGCTGCTTTAAAACAATCAGAAGCTGGGGCACCAAGCTACCGGTCCTTGAGCCCTTCTGGAATTTACCAAGTTGTCCAGTCTAATGAGATGCAGCACTTTGGGCAGGTTGATGGCGCTAATGCCAAGCCATTTGGTGTCCTCAGTACGGTGGTTTCTAGTCTGCCTGATTTGAACACGTCATTCGCAAATGTGGTCTTCCAGCAGCCCTTCACAGACCTGCAACAAGTGCAATTGCGGGCACAGATCTTTGTTTATGGGTCTTTGATGTGAGCATTGCTTGTTGCGGTTTTTCTTTTTGCCTCAGTTATATCTATCCACTTGGTATCTTGAGTCTACTGTAGCTCATTTAAATGTGCTTCCCACCTGTGAAATTGTGATTGAAGTTCAGTCTGCTCTTTTTTCATGAGAATGGTTGAATACTGTTTATTTGTTAATCCCATTTTATTGCTGCAGTTCGAAAGTTGCACCCGAGGAGGCACACATGCTGTCTGCATTTGGGGGACCCGGTAAGTGTGGTTAGAATTTAGTTTCTCCTTGCTCTCATGTACAATTTATTTGTATTTAATGAGATTCTCTCTTAGATGGTGGTCGGAGCATGTGGGAAAATGCATGGCGTAAATGCAGAGAGAGGATACTTGGTCAAACAGTTCATCCGGCAAGCATCGAGACACCTTTTCAATCTCGTTTAGGTAGTATTTCGTAAATCAAGATGCTCTATACTCTTAATTTAGGTGCATAAGCTATGCTCTAATGTTATGATCTTGATGCAGCTTCTGATCAGGCAAGTAAACAGAATATCATTCCAAACAAAGTTACTCCTTCGCCTGTTGGCAGAGGCAGTAGCAAGGGTACACCTTCTCCTGCCACAAACTCCGTGCTACCTCTTTCTTCTCCTCTTTGGAATATTTCCACCCCTTCATTTGAGGCCCTGCAGTCTTTGCCTAAAGGAGCTGGTAGGGACTATCAGCATGCTTTTTCTCCAGTACATCTCAATCAAACTTCACAGCTGGGGAATTATTTTGGACATAGCACCACCTGGATGCCACAGACCCCATTCCGTGCGTCCTGGTCTGCTTCTCCTCAAACTTCTGTACTTGACCCAAGTGGTCGGTTCCCCTCGCTGCCTATGACTGAAGCCGTTAAACTAGCACCTGTAAAAGACTCTCCAGTCTCTCTTTCTTCGGCAATGAAGAATGTTGCTCCTGGTCCAGTCATACAGGATGCAGTTCAGGCTAGTGTTCTCCCTGGGAGCTCTGTTGCATCTCTTGATCATAAAAAGGTGGCAGTATCTCCTGGTCAGCCTTCTGCCGAACCAAAATCCAGGAAGAGAAAGAAGGCATCAACCTCTGGGGATCTTGGCCAGATCACCTCCCACTCCCAATCTCTAGTGGAACCGGGTTCCATCACTACTCTGACCAGCCATCAGTCTGCATCTGTCCCTGCGGCAAACATCACTGGCTTCTTGTCTGAGACCTCCATGGGAAAACATAATGTGTCTGTGCCTTCACCAATCCCACTCGGTAATTCTAAAGCAGGAGAGCAGGATAAAAAGAGTGTATTACCTGAGGAATCCATAATTAAAGTGAAGGAGGCCAGACGGCAAGCAGAGGATGCTGCTGCATCCGCTGCTGCTGCTATTGGTCACAGTCAAGAGATATGGAATCGGTTGAATGAGCAGAAGGATTCTGGTCTTGTTGCAGCTGCAGAAGTCACTCTAGCTTCTGCAGCTGTTGCAATAGCAGCTGCTGCTTCTGTTGCAAAGGCGGCGGCTGCAGCTGCTAGCGTTGCATCAAATGCGGCTTTGCAGGCCAAACTTATGGCTGAGGAAGCATTGAATCCTAGCAGTACTAATCAGATTTCGAATGATGGATTTTCTCTCTCTACTCTTGGAGTAACAAAAAGTTCCAGTTTAATGATTGTCGCTGCAAAGGAGGCTGCCAAGAGAAGGATCGAAGCTGCTTCTGCTGCTTCATTACGAGCTGAAAATCTAGATGCCATAGTAAAAGCTGCTGAGCTGGCTGCGGAAGCTATATCACAAGCTGGAAAAGTTGTTACGATGGGGGATTCTTTGCCAATATCTGAACTAATAGAAGCTGGACCAGATGGTTTTTGGAAAATGCCTCAAATTTCTTCTAATCATGGGGCAGAACTGCATGATGGAAACGGGGGGCAGTCGAACAACAATAATACTTACGTTAAACCAGATGCTTCCAGCAAACAATTGGCAGTACCTGTCCAAGATAAAGGAACGAGTGGCAAGCAGCTTGCTTTACCGCCTACTTCAGGAGAAAGTTTGAGGGACAAGTCAGAAAAGCATGGGAGCTTGACGGATGGAGTCTCGAGTTTGGTCAACTCTGATGGAAAGAATTTTAGAGGGCTGAAGGGTCGTAAGGCATCTGACTTAGCTGGAACTACTGGAGGAAATCATGTATCTGCTGTCAGTCATGAGGAGTTTGATGAGACCTTGAGGACATCAAAGGAAAGTGGCATTGCAGAAGGCTCCCAAGTGGAGGTATGTTGAATTAGTGTTGGAAGGGAAGGGATTGAGTGTGTTACCTACATGGAAACAGCCCTTCAACTCAATCTGCTTTTGTGCATTGAAGATTTCTCTTTTTATAAAAGTACGAGGAGTTAATTGTTGGAAGCTACGCGTTGGCACAAGCAGAAACTTTTAGGCTGGAAATTGTGTTACCAATTAGAAATAAGCATATCTAACAGACCCTGTTTGTTTTAATAGCTAGCCTTGCGCCACGATAAAATTATTTTCCAAGCCAAAACTCATGAAAATCAATTCAAGAGTGACAAAGCCTCGTTAATTTAGAAGGAAGTTGAGTGACTCTAATTCGAAAACCTCCCCTCTTCTGAAGCTACATTCCCTTTCAAATTCTGTCCCATTTTATTAAAAAAGGTCTGACTTTCCAGCCATGATTTGTCTTTTTGGGAAAAGATGGATTATTCCTTAGGAACTAATCCTGTCTCAATTGTTTGGTTTCTTGCTTTAAGCAGTATTGGAGTTTAAAAACAAGTTAAGTGTGCCAAAGTTTGTTTGTTCCACCAATTAGCAAAAATGGCCCTCCCTTTTTTTCATTGTCTCTCCAGTCGACTGTTGGTTATGGTAAGCATTGTTAGGCAGTTAGGACACAAATTTAGAACATTCCTAGGAAGGTGTTTTACTCATAGACATCAGCACAAGGGTTTTCTTGATCAACTATGATTTCACCTGTAGGTTTTTAAAGATGGCGATGGGTACAAAGGCGCATGGTTCTCAGCCAATGTATTGAGCTTGAAGGATGGGAAGGTCTATTTATGTTACTCTGAGATTCCATCGGATGAAGGTATTCTAGTACACCTTTTAAGAAAAATTGATGATTGTGGATACCCGACTTTTTTTTTTTGAGTTTAAAGTGATTGGTGAATGATGATCATATGGGCATGTCACGCCACATCTTGCTTTGAAATGTCTTATAGAAGTATTTTGATCTATTGACAGTGATTATGTTGTGTAAAAGTCTTGCTTGACCCATTAGGTCCATGGCTTCCTAAATGTCCTAGGCTGGCTTTGTATATTATGACATTCATATATGCTGGTATCAAATGAGATGAATTGTGTTAGTATGCATAGTCATCTTATGCCGGAAAGTTTGTCTATTAGTGGGCATTGGGAACAGCTTTATGTCAATTCGGATTTCTTTTCATTTTTGAGCAAGCTTTCTTAGAATTACTAAGTTCGATTGAGCTCTATTCTCATAGTTATTTGGACTTTTCCAGTAATAACTGCTAGTGGTGATTTGCCTGAAAGGGCTTACTTAAGGATATGTATATGTTGATATTAATTCTTCAGTTTTGCCTATGTTCAGGTACTGGGAAGCTTAAGGAATGGGTGGAGCTTGGAAGTAAAGGAGATAAAGCGCCCAGAGTACGCATTGCTCATCCTATGACCGCCATAAAATCTGAAGGAACCAGAAAGAGACGCAGAGCAGCTATGGGTGATTTTACATGTTCTGTTGGAGATAAAGTTGACGTGTGGATGCGAGACAGGTTTGCAGTTTCATTTAGATATTGATTGCCTACCTTGTGATGCTCTTACAATGATACATCCTTGCTGCTCCTCATTTTTCTAAAAGCTAATATTTTGAATTTTGGTCGTTTTTGGTGTTTCCTTAATGCTTAATTGAAATTAATTTTTCCTCCTTATGGTTGGTACTGGGCCACATTGATAATTAGTTGCATATATGCTTCCTGGAAATGCCAAGGAAGTATGATTGTCGTTTCTCATTAGAAATAGTTTTTAATGGTCCCTTTTCATCTCTATTTGACATGAATCACTAAGCCTCTTCAACTTTCTTTCATCTTTTTTCCCAGCTGGTGGGAGGGAGAGGTCACTGAGAAAAGCAACAGAGATGGAACTTCAGTAACAGTCCATTTTCCAGGCATGCTTTTCAAGTTTGCTTTGTTACCGTACGGAGTTTCTGTTGCCTCCTGTATATAACCTTTTTGATTTTGAATGCAGCTCACGGAGAGACTTCTGTCGTTAGAACATGGCAGATTCGGCCTTCTCTTATGTGGAAGGATGGGCAGTGGATTGAGTGGTCAAGTATGAGAGAGAATGTTCAGACCAATCGAGAGGTGTGCCTTTTGTCCTTTTGTGGCATATTTTCAACTCTAATTCAATTTTTTTAAAGTTGATATGAAATCTAGTTTCACCAAAGTTGCATTTTCCTCTGCCTAAAGAAAATTGATTCAAACCTTGAGCTTCCAGGGGGATATGCCTAAGGAAAAGCGGGCAAAGTTGGGAACTCCGCGGCTAGAATCCAAAGGTAAGGACAAGGTACAGGAGATTGTACAAATTGTGGAACCGGAGAACCCTCAAGTGGTTGAATCTTTGGATCTAACAGCCAAAGAGAAAGCTTTTAATATTGGTAAGAAGAATACAATTGAAAGTAGGATGGACAGATTAAAATCTGCAAGGACTGGTTCACGAAAGGAAGGTTCAAGAGTGGTAATTGGTGTTCCAAAACCTGGAAAAAAGAGGAAGTTTATGGAAGTAAGCAAGCATTATGTTGGTAACCAGAAGACTGATGAGTTGAATGACTCAGTCAAACTTGCAAACTATTTGATGCCTCAGAGAAGTGGACCTCGTGGATGGAAAATTTTTTCTAAAGATGATACGAAGGAAAAAAGACCGGTTGAATCCAAGCCCAAGATTCTTAGGTCTGGAAGATCACAAAATGTTCCTAGTAGAACAATACCACAGAAGAACAATTCGACAACTGCTGGTTCTTCCTATGGCACGCTTCCTGGAATTAAGAGCAAGGATTCATCTGACCATGATGAAAATGCATCAGAAAAGCACAACTCAATGGAACAAGGATCATTTTCTAATAGTGAGGGGGTGACAGAAGGTCCAGTCTCTTCTCTAGTTCCTTCATCGGATGCCAGTTCTCTGAAAAGGAATTTCACAACTAGTGCTAAAGCTGAAAGGGCTAATAAAGGAAAAGTGCCTAGTGGCAAATTGGCTACACGTGAGGACAAATCTTTCAATGGTAATGCCACAAATGCAACCTTCGAATCTGTTGAGCCTCGAAGATCTAATCGTCGAATTCAGCCCACTTCAAGGGTAATTGCTTGATTTTTTGCTCTTTTCTTATTGGCATTGTGTCCTTTTATCAACGCTTGTTTTTTCGTAACTTCTCATTTGACTAGATGAGTTTCTGCGGTCATCTGTAACTAATACTTGCTGGAAAGGAACACATGAATACCTTTGCGTTCACATGTGTATACGCATTCGTGCAATTCTGCTGCTAATAAGTGTGCCTTTAGCAATGCTGATGACCTTAATGTAATTTTAATGGTGAGGGTTGGGCTTGAGATTGAGATTGAGACCTGGAATCAGTGTCAGGGGTATGTTGGTTTGGTGGTTTGGGTAGGATAGATCATGCATGTTGCTTCAGATATGATTTAAGACTGCTAATATTCAGAATGATTGCCCGGAAAGGAAGTCTTTGAAATTTGTCCATCTTTTCTCATTTATATATTTTTCCTTGCAGTTATTGGAAGGCCTTCAGAGTTCCATGATAATTACCAAGATGCCATCTACTTCACATGACAGAGGCCATAGAAGTCAAATTAAGGGCATTGGTAAAAGGTGAAAATTCTGCATGCAGCACTGGCTCTATTCTCTTATCAAATATGAATGTGTCCAATTGACCGCTTGATTATGACAGGGAATGACCATGGTTAAGGAAGGCTCAAGGACAGCAAGATTTAATCGGGTTTTCTCTATACAATACAGCACATGCTCTGTGTATATTTATTGTGGGTAGAAAGCTAGGGAACAACAATTGCTCTTTCAAGTTAGTTTGAGATCTAGTGCCGTAGTGGAAAGCTAGTGCTTAGCAGTGTTATATGAATGCTGGTCGCTGTGAATTTTCTGAATTATTGCTTTACTATTATTAGCCTTTTTTTGTTATGAATAGGTTGTTTTGATTCTCCGGGTAGTATTGTTGGTAACTGTCGTAAGAATTCATATGCTGGTGATGACATTTCGTTTTTTTGCAATTTCTCTTGTATCTACAAATAACATTGGACAAAGCCAGAAGTCAGGGGTTCTTCGATTGCCCCGGGTTGCCACTCGGCTTCTTCAAATGTGAGCCATTCCGTTTTTGTTCAGATGCATGATTTCTGATGTGGCACGATCATGTATAACTCTTACCCGAATGGCTTGACCACGAGATTCAAGAAACCTTATCTGTATATATTTCGTTTATAGGAAACGAGGACATTGTTCTTGTGGCCGAAGAAATCATTCAAGATTGACAAGGTCCTAGCATGTCCGAGTAACTAGGAGTGATTTCAAAGATCATTAATTGCATATATGCGGAGTAAAAGTATGCCGAGACTTTCTCAGCTATCATAAATGAGCTGATGATGTTCAAATTAATTAGCACGAGTTGCTGTTATGTTATTCTTTGCAATTTCGCACGGAATATGCGTGTCAAGGTAGTCGACCTATTGCATACGGTGAAATACTATGCTTTTGTTGATCAGTTTACGGGATCATCGTCAAGAGTTGATGCACTGTGCCATGGTTTTGTGAAGTTGCGTTTCATAACGCAAAATGATTTTGTCAATATTATTTAGTGAAAGCTTATTAATAGTTTAGTCTATGAGTAGGTCGAACTTATATGCAGATACGAACGCATGATAAAAACAGAGGTTTTCGCGTGAACATAACGGAGATCATGCATGACTGGTCTCTCTAACCCCCCCCATCAGGTTCTCTGCATTTTCCTGATCCTGAAGAACTAAATGAACGTCCGTCTAATCATATGCCTCAAGGCGAGTCAAAAGATCAAGGGATTGTCGTGAGTTACAAGTCGAACGCACGACTCGTCTCAATCGAAGGCGATTTTCACTGGGGGGAAAGATTGGAAAACGTGGGACTAGCCATCGGAACGACCTAATTTGGTCAACCAACGTAGTATGCCCCAACTAAACCCGACCAATCAAAGCGGCCCTAGATCATCCCCAACATGACGAATTCTCCCCGGTTTTCGAACGCAAGAAATACGTTTATTCTCGAGAAGCACTGAGACGACATTCAAAGTCTTCTGTGGAGGCAAAAAATTCCCAAATAGCAGATTGGAGACTTCGAGTGGTTGACCCAACATTAGCATCATCAAGAGCCAGAAAATCTTTATAAATTCGTCTTATAATTATTTCTTGTGCTTCCTTCTCATCTGCCACAGCGTCACCTAGCTTCATCCGATCGTATTCAACGAGTTTAATTAACTCGATTTGAGTCGTCCCCGAATGATTTTCCCTCAGTTCCGATGCCCCCAATAAAAGATCCTTCGTTCATGCTAATCCCAAGCCCTTCAAGTCCCAAACAAAAGCTAAAGAGCAGGGCTACGCCAAGCATCCAAAATCCGAAAACCATGCATCGATCTTTCGACCACATCTCCTCCCTCGCTTTCTTTCTCCTCCTCCTCCTCCTCTCTCGCCCCGGCTTCGCAGCCCGACTCCTCCCAGACCCCATGCCACTGTTAGCCGCCAACGCCACCGCCGAGAACACCACGTGGCATGGCTTCGCCAAGTTTCTTGACGTCGGCAAGGGGGCCGAAGTCCCCGGCATGTCGGAGCTCAAGAAGTACTTCAACCATTTCGGCTACCTCTCGGTCCCGGACTCCAACTTGACTGACGTCTTTGACGGCGAGTTCCAGTCCGCCCTGATCGCGTACCAGACGAGGCTCGGGCTGCCGGTCACCGGCAAGCTCGACTCTGACACCGTGTCCACGATCACGACGCCGAGGTGCGGCATGAGCGATGCCGCCTCCCCCCACGGGCTCCACACCACCCGCCACTTCGCCTACTTCTACGGCAGGCCGAGGTGGGCCCGCGGAGCGCCGGCGACGCTGACCTACGCCTTCTCCCCGAGCAACATGATCAGCTACCTAACCACGGACGAGGTGAGGGCGGCTTTCCAGGGGGCCTTCGCCAGGTGGGCGGCGGTGATCCCCATGAGCTTCGAGGAGGTCGAGGACTACGAGGCGGCCGACGTCCGGATCGGCTTCTACCACGGCAGCCACGGCGACGGCGAGCCCTTCGACGGGGTCCTGGGGGTGCTGGCCCACGCCTTCTCCCCGGAGAACGGGCGGTTCCACCTGGACGCGGCGGAGACGTGGGCGGTGGACTTCGGCCGGGAGAGGTCGAAGGTGGCGGTCGACCTGGAGTCCGTGGCGACGCACGAGATCGGGCACGTGCTGGGGCTGGCGCACTCCTCGGTCAAGGAGGCCGTGATGTACCCGAGCCTGAGCCCCCGGGCGAGGAAGGTGGACCTCCGGATCGACGACGTGGAGGGCGTGCAGGCGCTGTACGGGTCAAACCCGGATTTCAAGCTCAGCTCCTTCTTGCAATCGGAGGAATCCTCCGACAGCTCCGGCGGCCTGGGGACGAGGTTGTCCCGGTGGACCGCTTCTGTGCCACTTTTGGTGCTGCTCTCCTTCTTGTCGTGCTGAAAGTTACGTGGCCACTACTTAGCTTAGCGTAGCCACGGGCTTTCCCCACTCACTTTGTGGGGGATTTCATTATTCTTTTGACATTACAGGTATAGAAAAAAAAAATTTAGAAAAAAATTAGGAGGATCATTTCACCCACATGTGTGGAGGTGAGAGAACGCTTTTGGGCCTCCCTAATTTGTTCTCACATTATTAGTGAATACATTGGTTCTTTTTTTTTTCTTTAGCTTTTGTGGGTATTCATTGTATGTAGACTTATCAAAATGAGCCATAAATTCCTTTTATTAACTCATATATGATGGGTTGAATCGGTCATATTAATTAAATGGGTCATAAATGTGTTTAAATATAAGTGTTGAATGTATTATAAATGAGTCTTAAATGAATCCTAAATGGATTTATAACTTGCCTTAAACCCAAGTCACTACTCTTACTCTTGCTCGATTTCGCGCTTGCCGACTCTCGTTTCAATTTTGATGTGAGTTTTCTCAGGATTAAATATGAAAGCGTTATAATAATAAGAGCTCGGTCAAGTACAGATTGGGTATGATTTCGGTTAGATATGGATGATTTTGGATCGGATCATTTATGATCCGACCAAAATCCAAACCAAACCACTCTTTTGACAAGTCTAACAATAGGTTAGGCCGTTCTAACTTCATATTCAATGCACCATCTTGTGAATATAGTAATCTCTTCTCCCGAAGAAACATTCGACAAAATGCCCTTTTGTGCTCGGGTTGCGTGCGAATGGAAGACGCCCTCAGTCCCATGATCGGAAGGCCGAAATTGGACCATGACCATTAAATTATCCTTATTCGAACGTCTCCGATGGGGCTTACCAATTCTCGTATTCTATTACCAAACCGCTATCATGCGCGCTCATCAATTGGGCACGCCCCTGATTAGATGATGATAGATATATAGAGTTGTTCCTCGTAATATATATGTTTGACATTACCTTTGTCAACCATCATTAATTTATTTGATGATGACATTATCCGAAAACAAATAGATATAAGAAAAATGCTAATTCGAAAGATTGCATAGTTTTAAAATGCAAACACAATTAACTATTAATGAGCTTTCAGATAGCCTTTCTATGTCGTGAAATCATCATTGTTAGTCTAACATTGCTTTTCCACATTCCATCAAGCGGCCTTCAAGGAAAATTACTTATACTATCAATGTAAACTACAATGATGACAAAAGGAAACAAAAATAAATAGAAAGATAATATAAATTATTCATGAATTTTGATTTTATGTGTAATGTCGTTTTTGAATTTTTAATTTGTTTAATGTGTTTCCTATATTATTGGTATGTGTTCAATTTAGCCCCTAGACTATGCTAAATTTCACCCTTTTCTTGATTCAAGTTATAGAATTTGTTGACCTAACTTTCTTTCCATTACATGTGAACCATAGACAACAAAACAAAAATGATTAATATTATGAAAAACCTTAAAACTGATACATTTGTAATAAATTTACCACCAAAAACTTCAAATTTGTATGTGTGTGATAAATTCGCCCTTCGACTATTTTCACTAAATTGGATAAATACTATGAAAAAAAATAAAAATGGAATAGAGGGTAAAACCCCAAACTGATACATTCATCGATTAACATGTGCTATTAAAATTAATAATTTGACAGTAAAATTTAATGAAAACTTGCAAAGGATATTAATTTTGGATAAATTGTATGTACTAATTTGGGGTTTTACATTATATTAACCTAAACAAAAAATTTATAAATATCTGATTTGTCATTTACGCAAATGGAAATGCTGTATTGTATATTTATCAATAAGTTAGAAATTATATTAAATAAATTAAAAGTTCACGATGGAATTGTAAAATTCAAGAATATTTCAGTCATTTTGTTTAATTTAGAAAAGAAAAGAAAAGGGGGAGAAAAAAAAAACCCAAACCCAAGCATCCGGCTAACCGACCCGGCCCGGCTTAAGCCCGTTCGGTTCCGATCTGCTCCGCCCAAACCCCCTGCACCGAAAACCCTAAACCCCTCGCGCGCCGCGACGAAGAAGACGAGTCCCTCCGCCGAATTCCCCCCGATTCGCCCCGCCGGAACGAACGGCTCGGCTTGATTCCGACCGCCGCGAAGCTCTTTGATTCCGTCAGCCGAACCTCGGCTTCAATGGCGGCGTCCGCTTGCAACCGAGCTATGCAGCGAGCTTCGACGTCCCTCGGACCGGCCCTCAGATCAGGCGCTCGGTCGTCTCCTCAGCTCGGCTCCGCCTCCCCCCGAGTCCCTCTCCCCAGCCGGTCGACCGCCTCCCCGCTCCGCCGCTTCTTCTCTTCCAGGTCTCTCTCTCTCTCTCTCTCTCTCTAGAAATTTCGTTTCGTGGATTCGCGCGGTCTGCTCCGTTACGCGTTCCTCGCGGCGTCGTTCGTTGAGTTTTACTTATTGCATTGTCGTGCTCGATGGAAACTCGCGCTAATCGCGCTCAATTTTGCTGTTTCCGTGAATTTTTTTTTTAATAGGTCGCCGGCGGAGCTCGCATGCGTGCAGTCGCTGCTGCCGCTGCACAACGCGGTGTCGGCGGCGCGGCTGACGTCGTGCCTGAGCACGACGTCGAGGAGTTGCCGGGCGCTCTCACAGGGTACTCTCTGCTGCACCTCTCCAGACCTCTAATATGAAATTTGTGTTTTTTGCCGCGTGAGTAGCTAATTTTTCTTTTCATCGGCTTTTCCTACCATTTCTTCTGCGTTTGGTGCTTTTCATGCTCTCGAATGGTCGTTGTTTGTCAGGTTGTATTCCTTAGGCTCTAGTGATGCTAGTCATGCCTTCTCTATCTAGGAAATTTTCCTTAATGGCATTTAGGTAATGAAGAGTAGATGATTTTAAGAAGGACTCATCTCGCAGAAGCCAACTGTGTAGATTGGGATCAATAGAATTCGGCTAAATCGTGATTTTGCTTGACCAACCCGTTCTTGTGGGCTGAAGCATTTAGAGTAGTGTGCTATTAACGGCCTCTCTCGGTGGTGTTCAGTCTTCATTTGCTTGCGAGACAACTGATTAGGCCGTTCTTGCTTTCTTGGAATTTTGATGAACTTGTCAAGAGAAATTAATTTTTTTCTCAGGCAGATGCGCATTAAAATAATGGATAGGATACTCATAGCATCTAATTGGAATATTTGGTCCCTGCAGGCACATGATGTTCTGAATGGTTGAACTTGAAAGAAATGGTACTTCAGAACTTGCCCATTTTGATCCTTTTGTTGTTTTACACAATAGTGCTCTTAGGATTTTGAAAGCACCTGCTTTTATGGTTGGGGTGAAGAACAATGGGATTTACTTCATCCGGTTCTTTATCCCTATTATGATTATGTATGCTTTGACTAAAGGAATTCGTTCTCAAATAGAACTTAGGCAATTATTGTGTCTGATGACCCTCTTCTTCCCTTCTTGAAAAAGTTTTGGAGTCTTTTTGAAAGGATGTGTGAATATTTGTACAGTTGAAAGATTTGCCCAAATCTACCTTTGGGGTTTGAGATCATTATTATTTTTTGGGAAAATAAGGAAAGCGGGGGGGGGAGGGGGAGAACATAGATGTATGCATGCGTGAGTTAAATGTGGGACCATGAAAAAATTATGTTGGTAATTCAGATTGATAGTGATTTAATTATGGGAGCAATGAATGCATAATGAGAATGAGCGAAGCACTAACCGATCACTGTAGGTGGAGTCTCTCGAGTTGTGGCCTAGCTTCTAGAGTGTCTATATAATGATTCGTGGATTTAGTTTTGGCTCTTTCATACATTGAGTTCTTAGTATTCTAGTTCCCGTGACAAAAAGGTTCTCCTTTTCCCAGATGGAATTGATGGTACGTAAAGGCGTGCTGTTTCAAGAGGTGGACCTACATTTATTTATCCTTCACCGTTTTGAGAATGATGATCCTTGAAATATCAGATTTTTCTCTTGTTAGTTTACGGATATTTGATGATAATTCTGTAACCATTTGGCAATGCTTTTAACATGTGATATTATATGACAATTCTGTAGCCATTGGCAATGTTTTCAACATTGGTATGGGATATTAATAATGCGTATAATTTTACAATTGTTCCTTTTGGGCAAACTTTGCTAGCGGACACAACCTAAGGATTCATGGCATTATTAGATGTTAATTACTATTCTAATGTTTGTCTTGAACAATTGATTTTAGCATGCCTAGTTCCTGCAACGGGCTCTGATACCTGTCTTTATTTTTTTTCTTTAGTGCTTGGTCTGTCGGTTCCAAGGTGACCTCTACTTGAAGAAGAGACTTGTGATTGGAAAGTGAGTTTTTGTTGTAAATCAGGGAATTCTCTTTTGAGATACCGACTGCTTCCTATGAGATATTTTTTGAAAGCTCATTGATTTTGTTTCCCTCACTGACAGAAAGTGAAAAGCTTCGAATAAGTAATTATAGATGTTATTTGTTTCTCTTCTGATATTTATTTTTGGAAGTTATCATGCTATTGAATTCCTTAAAGTACAGATGAAGAAAGATGCAAATTCCACTTCTGCGATATTCTGATACAGTTGCTATAGTTTCATCGGGTTTTCAGCATGTGGAAGTAGAAATTGCAATATTGGAGTGACCATGCATGTTTGAAATCACTCCCAAGCATGTCAGATGAGATTCAGTACTTAGCTATCGTTTAATTGCACAAACGAGAATGGTATTATGGTGCTGAGAGGATCTTCATTAGCTTGAGGGTCTCAAATCGTCACTTTGCATGAAAAATTTATGCCGTATTTTCGCATATTTTGTGGTTCACTCGATTTACACGTCCATTCTTAGCTTATGCTTTTAGAGCTCTGCTCATGCGACCTGCGGGGTAGTGGGAGGGCAAGAAATGCAACATTGTGACAGCTTAATAGCCTAGCTGAAAAAAGAAAGCGAACTTTAATATATCGGATGACTTTCGAGATTCACAGTGCTACAGTGAATAATTAACCGGTGGTGCCCTTGCACAGGGAGAAAGCTTGTCGAATTTGCTAGTTAGTTTTGTTCCCCAACCTGATCGCCTTTGCTATTTATGTCTGTTAGCGGATCTCTATTCCAAGCCTGCTATTGACCTCCGCACATTTCTCCTCGGGTAGGAGCGTTCCTTCATAACATCAAGCTCAGCAATGACGTTTGATTGTCGCCCGTTTGTCTCTCATTTGGGTTTACTACAGATGTCAACTTATATTGCAGGGGTAATGCAAGGGCGGCTCCTTGAGATGGTTCTGTAGAAACTACTTTTTCTTTTATATGGGGCCAATGCGGAGAGAAGACTGGCTTGAAATCCAACCGAAAGCTATTCAGTCGCTGGTCTTTCGTTAGGACAGACCATGGTGGGGATGAATTGGTGTCAAAGGTTACGGCCCTTTCGCTTTTGGAATGTCGAGAGCCCTTTGATGCGTTCCGTTTTCTTCGCTCTTCCTGTTTCTTGAGGGCGATGCTTCTCGATTTCTTCTTCGATTTGATGTCGTCCGTTGATAAATGGGTACTCGATTTTTCTTTAGGTCCGCCTCCATGACCGGTCAATGTTCAATCTAGAATTGGCATGGAAATTGATCTGGACAAGCCCTTCACCGCTGAAAATTTTCAAAGTTGGAGAGCAGTCGTTTTCATTCCACAGGACGATGGTGGTGGAGTATGAACTACGAATCGAAAGGGAGTAATAAAGATAAGCCAAGAGACTTTTGAAGGAGTGCGCTAGTGAATTGGGACCGTCCAGATTCTTTCGAGGGAATTAGATCTGGAGCAAGGGACGTGGGAACGAAAATTGGGTAGTTGTCTCCTTTTGATTCGCCCTGGCCAGGAAATATCTCGTACCCAGCAGATATTCGGACAGTTAGCATCTTTGGGTTTTCTTTCTCCCTTTCTCTCTCCTGTTCTTTTTCGTCTCTGGCTGTTCTTTTCTCACGCTTTTTCTTCCTTTCAGACCCTGCATGTGGTCCTGATCCGTTCATGCGCTGAAACGTGATCAACAATAGATCTCTCAATGATCTTTACTATTGAGATTATCACACACCGCCCGTGTAAGGAGTTGGTGATGGATTTGTAATTATAACAGAAAGTCTTACAATTTAAACTAATCTTTAGGCATGGGAGATTGTTGAGATTGTCCAAAATCAATAGTGACCCGGTGGTCACTTTCTCGAGTTATTGGTAATGGTACATGATCAGCATCTCGCTTTAGCAGCAAACTAGCTCAAATGGCATTTGAGCAAAGTCTTAAAGTTTTTTTTTTTTTTTTCAATTAGGCAGTAATCAAATACCACAAAAGCTTCAAAAACATAAATTTTTATTGCAATAGAATGGGAATATGGGAATCTGAGAATCTATTATGATACTCATTCACGATCGAAACATATCTTAGTGCTTGAAAGTTGGATAGGATGGCTTTCAAATAAGAGTTATATCGGCCCTAATGGTCATGTCAATAACTCTAAACTTTTGAGTACTTGCGCATTCTCTCTTCTAAATCAAACGGAGCAACTGAGACATCACTTGTAACATCCTCCATCTTCACTGCGTTATTGGGACACCAGCTTCGCCATCGTCCCGACACGACTGATGGTATACATAAATTAGTATTTTCGTATTGGGGGGAAATTATCTGGAAAAATAAAAGAAAACAATAGGCAGCAAATGGCAATCGGTGGATGGCACGGCGGGCACCGTAAGCCGAAACACCTGGCAGCGGCATAATCTGGCAACGCAAGAAACTGTTCGCCGCGTAATCGGCTTCGGAGCTCGACGCTTGTCGATCCGCAAATTTGAGGAAGTGGATAGGGAACAGGGCGAGGATGGAGGCAAGGGGAGTTTGCTGCTTCTTCGGATCTGTCAGATTAACAATTAATGCCAATTTATTCGCTCGTGTGTGTCTAATTTGACTGCTTTTTTTATGTTCTGCTGTTAACTTGTTCGGATATGATAAGGTGATTTCATGGGTGGCTTTACATTTTAACATGGTGGCACATAAGGAAGTTCGCTTTCGGTTGGAAAATAAATCTCAAGATGGGGGGTTTTGGTGACATGGAAATTTTAGCATGCTCTTGTCATTACTTTTCGACAAGATTTGACTATCACCTAAAAGTTTTCAGTTTCAATCATTGAGAATTCGAGTTGAAATTTTGAAAAGCGTTGGAGATACCCATTTAAAATTAAAGGCTGTGATTACGTATACGAAATTTGTCTTGAATTATTGCGTGTAGTAGATTATTAGATGTTTTGCCCGTGTCTTAACCAAGGGACAGGGACAGACGTACACACGAGGAAAACATGGAAGATGAGAACTATAGCTAGCAGGGACAGAAAAGCACGACGGTCCTGTCAACATCAACCGGGAAGCGTGGCGCAGTAAGTAAAAGACGTACTCTCGCACAAAAGCTTAATGCATAAAAAGAGAAGACTGGCCTTTAGACTCGCACATCATTATTACAATTTGATATAATTTATCTCTTTGTTCATCCAATCATTCATTTGCCTCTAAAAAGAATTTCCAAGTCACGATCAAATCACATCAAAAATAATAAATTTTCTTTTCTTTTAATTAATTTGTTGACTTTTACATATACAATGTTGTTGTCCTTATTTTCTCCTTTCATTTTATCCAAAGCAAAGAGAAAGATCTATTGTATCATGGAATCAAAAAGCAAATGAAATATGTTGTCATTTCAGCTTGGATCTTGACTTTCATTTATCTTCCTTGATCTTTTCAATCATCATACCAAGTGTTTGTATTCTTGACGCTTAGAACCGTGACTTGCATTGGTAAGATACTTGCTGTTAGTATTCCAATGATTTTGTTCAAGTTCGTTTCCATGATTGATGATGGGATTCGCGATCATAAATTACAAATAGTTGTCCCCAATGCTTCAAACTACTCTGCTTTTGATTAAATAGTGATGCACATGGATCAAATACACTAGATTACTACCTATTATTGATGTACATGTTGAAAATATACGGGAATCTACAAATCCTGCCCATGCTTAGAACTTGCTGAGTTCCTCATCATAATTGCCGTACATGCCTTGAATTGGTTAGATTCATGATTATATGAGTTGTTCACGGTTTGAATTCGTTTGATAGGTGTTCATGCTTACTGCCACATTTTTGTTCAAATAATGAGGATTTGGTCTCATTTGGATATTATGTTGGTAATATCAGCAAATATATTCACGCAGGAGGAAGTCGGGTGGATGTGTTTCCATAGCTCGAACACGTCAATTTTGATTTGGAACTAAATTGGGTAAGAGCTTCTTGAATTGGATTAACTATGGTGTGATATATAGTATATTTTTCGTTGTAATTAAAGGGTATAGTGATGTTAATTGGATCTCATATGTAGATGAGACAAAATACACTATGTTCCCTCATGGTGGAGATTCTATAACTTGAAAATCAACCAAACAAAATTGTGGGAAAAATGACAATCCTATTAAAGAAAAAGTCAAATTTGTTGAAGTACCGATGACATAATTATTGTGGCCATTTCTCAAGCCAATATTGTGGCCAATGTGAAAGAATTGATTGTAGATTTAAGTGCTACTGTGCATATTTTTACAAACAAAATGCTTTATTATCCTACATTCTAGACATGAAGGAGAAGAGATTATTTATCTTGGTGACTTGAGAACTACTCAAATTCTTAAAAAAAGGGAAAATCTTATCAAATTCACATTAAAAAATAAATAAATGAGGTTGAGTAGTTTAAAAACTTCTGAGCAAATACTCCGTTGGGAATAAAATTGATTGCCAAGCCTAAAAAACTATTGTAAAGAATGAAACTTTCAATGGTAAAAAGAGACAAATCCGATTAAGATGTGATGTGGTAAAAAACTGTTTAAAGATGAAGTCAATTGCTTAAAGAAACTCATCCATTTATTTTTACTTTATTTTAAAAACCTTTTGAAATATGTGGGAGATTGTTGGATATTTTGGTAGTTTTAAGAAGTAAAAAAGAAATCTTTGCATCCAAGGACTCTAATAGCAATTATGACCACTATCTATTTGCAACTGTTTGATTTGTTTTGTTTCTATATTAACACTTAGAATCTCCAAATCACAGCAAAACATGCCAAAAACCAATCTCTTTTCTTTCCAATTATGTGCTGGGTTTTACCTATAACTTTGGCAGCTGTTCCTGCTCCCTTTATTCATTTTATGCACTAGTAAAGAGTCTGTTGTGTCTCTCATTCTTTCATCTTCTCCAACAGTTTCTACGGTAGCTGCTGCTGCTGCTTTTTCTTCTTCTTCTTTGTTATTGTTGTGGAGAGAGAGAGAGAGAGAGAGAGAGAAGAGAGAAGGAGAGACCAATGGAGTGGTACAAGAGGAAAGAGACGGTGGAAGAAGTGGTAGTGATTGGGGGTTTGATCGGGACTCACTTTTTGTATGCGACCAACAATGTGATGGTGAGCTACCTCACGTCCCTCGGCCTCGACCCTCTCACTGTTGTCTACTACTCTTCCTTTGCCACCTTCCTTGTTCTCTCCCCCATTGCCTTTGCGTTTGAAAGGTATCATCTCTCTCTCTCTCTCTCTCTCTCTCCCCCTCTCTGCGCACACTTGTGCCTGTGAGAATGATGCTTGATCTGTTGTTGTTCATATTGCAGGATCTTGTGGCCCAAGAAGCTCAGTCTGAGGTTGATGGTTCAACTTGTTCTCATCTCCTTTGCAGGGTACTCTGGCATCTTTGCGATTGTAAATCAACTTGAAGTTCATATTTCACCTATGTGATCAAATTACTGAATCTTTCAATATTTCTCCTTTCTATTTTTCTATTTCTGGGTCAGGGTGATTCTGTTCCAATATCTGTTCGTGAAGGGAATTAAACTGACTTCACCGGCTATCGCAACCGCCATGCCAAACCTTGCTCCTGGGCTTATCTTCGCCATCGCATGGATTACTAGGTGCTACCTTGTACCTGGGGTTTCTTTTGCAATTTCACCTAGGCTTCAGTTGCGCTAATTCGAGCATCAGTTTTTGGGCTATTCCTTTGGCTGCTTTAATTCGAGCTGCTGACACAACTCCATCCCAATTCACTGTATGTTCTACCAAGATTGTTCTCATTCGGGTTTGTTCTGAAAAGACAGATTCAATCCATCTTTGAGCAAATCCATCCCACAGAAAATCGACCTAAGACAGTATTATATCTTGTGGACTACGCGTGCAAATGATCGATTAGTGGGTATTGTAATGATGTAGCGACTATGTAAAGGAATATTGCAGCTCTAGGTAGTGTTACCATTTCTGTGTTATTCAATTGGAAATGCTCATGCTTATGCAGGATGGAGAAAGTTAAGCTGAGCTGCTTGTACAGCAAAGTCAAGATATTAGGCACGGTGGTGTGTGTTTCAGGGGCCGTCACAATGAGCCTATGCAGTGCTGCTAAAGAGGATCCCCGCTCAACTTCGTTGAGTAATGTGATTTTCGACCAACAAATGATCATCGGTTGCTTATATCTTATTGCAGCGGTCTTAGGCCTATCAATCAATTCCATCCTGCAGGTATATTCTGCTTTAGTTAGTTGACTGCTTCGATTGACATTCGTTCGATCCTTCGACAATTATAAGGATTCCGAATTGGCTTACTCTTCTGTTTTCCCTCATTTGCTTTCTGTGGCTTCGCAGGCAGTCACTTTGGCCGATTTTCCAGCACCAATCTCCATGGTCGCTATAACCTCCTTGATTGGTTCGATTATGGCTGCAACTGTACAGTTATTTGAAGACCACAAATTGGACAATGGCTGGCCGTTTTTGAGCTTTGGCATGTTGGTCGCCTTCTCTTTCCTGGTGAGTTTGAAACTTTGATCTGCTCTCGCCAAACACCTCTCGGATACATATGCAAACATCATGCATCGCCCGATTCTGTTTCTGCACTTTCTTTTGTCATTCGGCTTACAAAACTCTCAAATGCGCAGGGAGGTGGCATTATCGGATCGTGCGTAGGCTTCACTGCTTGGGCCATAAAAAAGAGGGGGGCAGTCCTTCCCTCTATGTTTAGCCCCATCGCAACCGTCTGCACAATTGTATACTCGGCGATAAGATTAGGAGACACGATCAACGTGCCAAGGTGAGATCAATAGCTCCGACATGATTAACCCCATAGAACTCATCTTGAAACGTTTTACAATTGCACGCCAGTTCGAACTGAGCTGACACAAGCCGCGCTAATGCAGCCTCGCCAGCATGGTCCTTATATTCACCGGCCTGTACATCGTGCTCTGGGCAAAACGGAAAGAGGGCTACCACCCAAACGAAGGGACTGCTTAGAGAGCGGGTTGGATGCAGAGAAGCCTCTTTTGAGCTGAGAAATAAGGATGCGGATCCTTGTGAAAAGTCTCGTTTTTCTCCATCATTTTGGGTTAGAGAGCAGTTTCCTGCATGCGACGGAAACCCGTGTGTATCATGTGTGACTTTCTTGTGCATTTCGATGTATGGTTAATGTAATCTACTTCACGTTTTAAGACATTGGTGGTTCGGTGCTAGCAGTAGCTCTGCCGTGACTAGGATTCCTAAATCTAAATTTGTTTATGCCTTTCGCTTTTCTTTTTGCCTTTTATCAATGTGTTTTAGTTCTTATGGGATTTCCATCATCGAATTCATGGAACATAACGATAATGGACTCCGTGCATTTGTTAATTGAGTTGTGCACATTTGTGGGTCAATTTAGTGAGCTCTTTGTAAAGACAAACAAGAGATGAATTCGAGTTTATTTCCCATGATTTATTATGTAATTTAGTGAGATACCCATCGGGTTATTGAGTAAAATTTCTTTTTTCTTCCTGTTGCTTTATCATTTTTTCCCCAACAAGTAATTTCTAAATAAGATATTTGGATAGTTTACAAGGACCTAGATTCATCTTTGTTCTCTTTCCTTTGCTCTTTTCATGATTGTGGCACAACCTACTTATGGTTTCTCTTTAAAGAATAGGGGATGAATGAAATAACCATGGAGAACTCATAGATGAATGATTATCCAAATGCTAGAAAAATTTGAAGTTGACAATCAATAGAGTTTTTGTATGTTTCTTTTAAGAAGTTCTTTTGTTGCTCTTCCATCATTTGCAAGAAGCCAAACATGTTCGTGTTTAAATTTGTTCATTATTGTTGCGTTCATTTTCATTTTTTCAACTAAAGATGAAATTAAAAAAAAAAAAAAAAGAACTTGTTGGATCTTGGAACTTACACTAGGACCTATGATAGGGAGGTTCTAGGTTTCGAATATTGATTGGTAGGTTTTAGGTTTCAAAAAATCAAAAATTTGTACCTAAGAATAGTTTCAAGTTTCAAATGGAACTTATAAGGAACGTGTAAGGAATTTGGAACTGCTCACCCCTACTAATCGTCGACCACGAAGATAGCCAGCAACTGGTGGGGCGAAGTCTGAGTAGCTCGCAGAAACATCACCAAGCCATGCTGAGGTTGCTTGGTCTCGCCCGATTGCTGTGAGGCCAAGCCTTACTAGGCCTAAGTGAGGCCAACCTCGCATCAACTGGGCAAGGTTGAGCCTCACCGGTGGCCAAGCGGCCTCGCCTAGTTGATCATCGGCCATTGCTTTGGCCAAAGATAGGCTAAAGAAGAAGAAGAGGGAAGGGAAAAAAAAAAGGAAAAAAGAAGAAGAGAAAAATGTAATAAAAGTATTTAAAAAGTTAAAAGAAATTCGAAGTCATAAAAAAATTTAAAAGTCGTACCAAACGTATTTCTATTCTAAAAACAGAAATTTTAGACAGTTAAAAATGGAACGTTTTTAAAAAGAAAAATGTTCCCAATAATAAAATGGTTACCAAACATACCGTAGTAGGTACTCTTTTGCCAAGCGGCAATAGAAGATGGAAATTTTAGCATGCTCTTGTTATTGCTTTTTGATGGGATGCATGCTGACTTTTGATGGGGCTTGCTCTTTGAAAGTTTTCAATCTCGATCATTCAGAATTCGAGTTGAAATTTGAAAAGCATTCAAGATACTCATTTAATATTGCAATTAAGGAAAATCTGTAATTACCTATATGAAATTTGTCTTATATTATTAGGTGTAGTTGATTATTAGATGCTTTCCCAATGTCTTAACCGAGAGACAGGGAGAGATGTACACACGAGGAAAAAATGGAAGATGAGAACTATAGGAGGGACAGAAAAGCACGACAGTCCTGTCAAACATCAACCGGGAATTATGGAGCAGTAAGGAGCTGTTTTTTTGTGTTCTTTCTTTCTGTTAATGAACACAATTTCTATTTTTTTTGTTTGGGAAACAAAAAAAAACAGAAACTCATTTATTTACGTTTTTGTTCCTAGGACTTGTTTTTGTTCTAGGGAACAAATTTGGAACAGAAACAAGAAATGAGAAAAAATTGTTTTTTGTTCTTGGAACATTTCTGAGAAATAAATTTTTTCTCTCCTATTTTATCCTTATTTTTCTTTTCTTCTTCTTTTTCTTTGGCTGAGGGCTGGCGACCTCGTCGGAGCGTCACCGACCCTTGGCGAGCCTCACCGTGGCTGGGCGAGGCCGCTGGCCCTCGTCGTCCGGTCGCCGGCCATGGTCGAGGCCGGCGATCGGCCAAAAGGAAGAAGAAAGAAAAAAAAAAAAATAAAAAAAGGAAAATTAAATAAAAATATTAAAAAATTAAAAGAAACAAAAAAATTATACAAGTTTACCAAACGTGTTTTTGTTCTTTTTCTATTATAGGAATAAGTTTACCAAACACATTCTTCTGTTAAAAAATTGTTTTTCGGAACATAACTAGTTTCCTGAAACAATTTTTGAACAAAAATATTACCAAACGCACCCTAAAAGACATACTCACACAAAAGCTTAAAGCTTAGTGCATGAAAAGAGAAGACTGGCTTTTAGACTCACCCATCCTTATGACAATTTGGCATAATTTATCTCTTTGTTCATCCAATTATTCATTTGCCTCTAAAAAGAATTTCCAAGTCACGATCAAAACGCTTCAAAAATAAGAAACTTTCTTTTCTTTTAATTTATTTGCTGAATATGGCATTGTTGTTTTTATTTTTCTCCTTTTATTTTGTCCAAAGTAAAGAGAAAGATCTATTGTATGATGGAATCAAAAAGCAAATGAAATAAGTTGTCATCTCAATATTGACTTTGATTTGTCTTTCTTCAGGTGCTTGTTTTTGTTTTTTGTTTTTATTTCCACTTAGAACCATGACTTGCATTGATAAGATACTTGCCGTTAATATTCCAATGATTTTGTTCAAGTTCATTTGCATGATTGATAGTGAGAATCGCAATCATAAATTGCATATAGTTGATCCCCAAAGCTTCAGACTACTCTGCCTTTGATTAAATGGGGATGTACATGGATCAAATACACTAGATTACTACCTATTATTGATGTACATGTTCAAAATATATGGATTCATCTACATATCCTGCCCATGCTTAGAACTTGCCGTACATGCCTTGAATTGGTTAGATTCATGATTATATGAGTTGTTCATGGTTTGAATTCGTTTGATTGGCGTTCATGCTTGCTGCCCATTTACATTTTTGTTCAAATAATGAGGATTTGGTCTCATTTGGATATTGTTTTGGTAATATCAGCAAATATAATCATGCAGGAGGAAGTTGGGTGGATGTGTTTCCATAGCTTGAACACGTCAATTTTGATCCGGAACTAAATTGGGTAAGAGGTTCTTGTATTGGATTTTCATGTTATTGAAGGAACCATAAACTATGACGTCATATATAATATATTTTTCGTTGTAATTATGATGTTAATTGGATCTCAGATCTAGATGAGACAAAATCCACTATGTTCCTTCATGGTGGAGATTCTATAACTAGAAAATCAACCAAATAAAATTGTGGGAAAAATGACAATCCTATTAAACAAAAAGTCAAATTGGTTGAAGTACCAATCACATTTGTGGCCAATGTGAAAGAATTGATGGTAGATTTAAGTGTTACCATGCATATATTTACAAACAAAATTCTTTATTATCCTACATTCCAAACAAGAATGAGAAGAGAATATTTATCTCGGTGACTTGAGAACTACTCAAGTTCTTAAGAAAGGGAAAATCTTATCAAATTCACATTAAAAAAAATAAAATGAGGTTGAGTAGTTTAGAAACTTCTTAGCATATACTCCGTTGGGAATAAAATTGATTGCCAAACCTCAATAGCCATTGTAAAGAATGAAACCTTCAATGGTAAAAAAAGACGAATCTGATTAAGATGTGATGTGGTAAAGCAACTGCTTAAAGATGAAGTCAATTGCTTAAAGAAACTCATCCATTTATTTTTACTTTATTCCAAAATCTTTTGAAATATGTGGGAGATTGTTGGATATTTCGGTAGTTTTAAAAAGTAAAAAAGAAGTCTTTGTATTGTAAGGACTCTAATAGCAATTATGACCATCATCTATTTGCAACTATTTGATTTGATTTGTTTCTTTATTAGTCCTCTCTATCATTTGCCTATGAAGATCCGATTTGTTTCTTTGTTAACACTTAGAATCTCCAAATCACAACAAAACATGCCAAAAACCAATCTCTTTTCTTTCCAATTATGTGCTGGGTTTTACCTATAAGTTTGGCAGCTGTTCCTGCTCCCTTTATTCATTTTATGCATTAGTAAAGAGTCTGTTGTATCTCTTATTCTTTCATCTTCTCCAACAGTTTCTACAGTAGCTGCTGCTGCTGCTTTTTCTTCTTCTTCTTTGTTATTGTTGTGGAGAGAGAGAGAGAGAGAGAGAGAGAGAAGAAGGAGAGACCAATGGAGTGGTACAAGAGGAAAGAGACGGTGGAAGAAGTGGCAGTGATTGGGGTTTAATCGGGATTCAACTTTTGTATGCGACCAACAATGTGATGGTGAGCTACCTCACGTCCCTTGGCCTCGACCCTCTGACTGTCGCCTACTACTCTTCCTTTGCCACCTTCCTTGTTCTCTCCCCATTGCCCTTGCGTTTGAAAGGTATCATCTCTCTCTCTCTCTCTCCCCTCCCCCCCCCCTCTCTGCGCACACTTGTGCCTGTGAGAATGATGCTTGATCTGTTGTTGTTCATATTGCAGGAGCTTGTGGCCCAAGAAGCTCAGGCTGAGGTTGATGGTTCAACTTGTTCTCATCTCCTTTGCAGGGTACTCTGGCATCTTTGCGATTGCATATCAACTTGCAGTTCATATTTACCTCTGTGAAGAAATTACTGAATCTTTCAATATTTTTTCTTCTATTTTGTTATTTCTGGGTCAGGGTGATTCTGTACCAATATCTGTTCGTGAAGGGGATTAAACTGACTTCACCGGCTATTGCAACCGCCATGCCAAACCTTGCTCCTGGGCTTATCTTTGCCATCGCATGGATTACTAGGTGCTACCTTGTACCTGGGGTTTCTTTTGCAATTTTCAACTTGGCTTCATCTGTGCTAATTCCAGTTATCAGTTTTTCGGCTATTCCTTTGGCTGTTTTAATTTGAGCTGCTGATACTACTCCATCACAATTCACTGTATGTTCTACCAAGATTGTTCTCACTCGGGTTGTTCCGAAAAGACAGATTCAATCCATCTTTGAGCAAATCCATCCCACAGAAAATCGACCTAAGACAGTATTATATCTTGTGGATTACGCGAGCACATGATCGATTAGTGGGTATTGTAAAGATGTAGCGACTATGTAAAGGAATATTGCAGCTCTAGGTAGTGTTACCATTTCTGTGTTATTCAATTGGAAATGCTCATGCTTATGCAGGATGGAGAAAGTTAAGCTGAGTTGCTTGTACAGCAAAGTCAAGATATTAGGCACGGTGGTGTGTGTTTCAGGGGCCGTCACAATGAGCCTATGCAGTGCTGCTAAAGAGGCTCCCCGCTCAACTTCATTGAGTAATGCGATTTTCGACCAACAAATGATCATCGGTTGCTCATATCTTATTGCAGCGGTCTTAAGCCTATCAATCTATTCCATCCTGCTGGTATATATTCTGCTTAAGGGCAGTTGATTGCTTCGATTGACATTCATTTTGATCCTTCGACGATTATAAGGATTCCGAATTGGCTTACTCTTCTTTTTTCCCTCGTTTGCTTTCTGTGGCTTCGCAGGCAGTCACTTTGGCCGATTTTCCAGCACCAATCTCCATGGTCGCTATCACCTCCTTGATTGGTTCGATTATGGCTGCAACTGTACAGTTATTTGAAGACCACAAATTGGACAATGGCTGGCCGTTTTTGAGCTTTGGCATGTTGGTCGCCTTCTGTTTCCTGGTGCGTTTGGAACTTTGATCTTCTCTCGCCAAACACCTCTCGGAGACATATGCAAACATCACGCATCGCCCGATTCTGTTTCTGCACTTTCTTTTGTCATTCGGCTTACAAAACTCTCAAATGCGCAGGGAGGTGGCATGACCGGATCGTGCATAGGCTTCACTGCTTGGGCCATAAAAAAGAGGGGGGCAGTCCTTCCCTCTATGTTTAGCCCCATCGCAACCGTCTGCACAATTGTATACTCGGCGATAAGATTAGGAGACACGATCAACGTGCCAAGGTGAGATCAATAGCTCCGACATGATTAACCCCATAGAACTCATCTTGAAACGTTTTACAATTGCACGCCAGTTCGAACTGAGCTGACACAAGCCGCGCTAATGCAGCCTCGCCAGCATGGTCCTTATATTCACCGGCCTGTACATCGTGCTCTGGGCAAAACGGAAAGAGGGCTACCACCCAAACGAAGGAGACTGCTTAGAGAGCGGGTTGGATGCAGAGAAGCCTCTTTTGAGCTGAGAAATAAGGATGCGGATCCTTGTGAAAAGTCTCGTTTTTTCTCCATCATTTTGGGTTAGAGAGCAGTTTCCTGCATGCGACGGAAACCCATGTGTATCATGTGTGACTTTCTTGTGCATTTCGATGTATGGTTAATGTAATCTACTTCATATTTTAAGACATTGGTGGTTCGGTACTAGCAGTAGCTCTGCCGTGACTAGGATTCCTAAATCTAAATTTGTTTATGCCTTTCGCTTTTCTTTTTTGCCTTTTATCAATGTGTTTTAGTTCTTATGGGATTTCCATCATCGAATTCATGGAACATAACGATAATGGACTCTGTGCATTTGTTAATTGAGTTGTGCACATTTGTGGGTCAATTTAGTGAGCTCTTTGTAAAAACAAACAAGAAATGAATTCGAGTTTATTTCCCATTATTTATTATGTAATTTAGTGAGATACCCATCAATTTAATGGGTAAAATTTCTTTGTTCTTCCCGTTGCTTTATCATTTTTCCCCAACAAGTAATTTCTAAATAAGATATTTGGATAGTTTACAATGACCTAGATTCATCTTTGTTCTCTTTCCTTTGCTCTTTTCATGATTGTGGCACAATGGTTTCTCTTAAAAGAATATGGTATGAATGAAATAACCATGGAGAACTTATAGATGACTGATTATCCAAATGCTAGAAAAATTCGAAGTTGATAGCCAATAGAGTTTATGTATATTTCTTTTAAAAAGTTTTTTCGTTGCTCTTTCATCATTTTTAAGAAGCCAAATATGTTTTGAAAGTGCTAGTATAAACACCTAGAGGGGATGAATAGGTGTGAAGAATTTTTTTTTGCAAAAGAACAAAAGAAATAGTTTTATTTTAAAAGTGAGTTTGGAGAACAATAGACTTTTGAAACTGAGTCTGAAGAATAACAGACTTTAGCAGTTAAATAGAATTACGAACAAAATAAAGGAGTTTAGGGAAGAGAATAAGAGCATATAATTTATAGTGGTTTGGCTTAGATCAACCATATGTCCACTCTCCCACGCTAATAGCTTTTGACTGGATTCCACTATGCGATCAATAAGAGATTACAATATTGAGTGCAAACACTTAGTAGTAGATCACACTATCTCACTAAGTCACTCTTTTGGTATTTCTCTCACGATCACAAACGTTTAAGCTCACCAAAGATAAGTGTATGAACAAAAATCGCTCAGACTTTGGAATTATAAATTCTATACTCCGTCTATTCTACGCTTCGTCTTTTACTTACTCGTCGGTCCTTGATCTCTTTAAATACTCCTCCACTTCCAAACTAGCCGTTGGATAGTATCTCGAGAATTGTCTTCCAATCTACCCATTGGACAGATCTGTATTTAGAAGATTTAGTAACCGTTGAGTGATAGAAGTAGAATTCCAAATTGATTATGATCGCCCATACAAATAAAATCTTGATTTCCTTAAGTAGAGTTAATTCGTATATAAAGTTCTTGTCTTCAATATCCAATCGTTAATCAATTAGATTGAGTTAATCAAATCTATCTTGTGTAGAATCCAAACCAGATCACTAGCCATTATATGTTTGAGGCTTGTGTTATATTCTATCAAGTTATTTTGTTTTGAATCCGCTACGTTTTGTCTAAAGTAAAGTCCGAGTGTTTTCAGACTGAAGCAAAGTCTGAGTGTCTTTAGTGTTCACTTGCGTTCAATCTAGAATTTGTCAAAGAAAGCAGACTTCTGATGTAAGATTGACTTTGACACTAAAGTCAGGTAGTCTTCAGACTTTGACACAAAAGTCTGGAAATCTTCATAATAGACTTTACAATCTGAACATAAGTATGAATATATCCTATTTCTGAACGGATTTAACCTTAAGGTCTGAATATAGTCTGAATAAGTTTAGCTTTAGTATAAAGTTTGTCTTATGGTTCTTCCAAGTATAGACTTTGATAAAATCATTTACATATTCCATTATCTATATAGTCTATTACTCAACCATTAAACACGTTAGTAACCTTTGATTTATTTTGTCATTTTAAAAACATCATAAATGATTTCTCTAACAATCTCATTTTTTATGATGATAAAACAATATCTGAATATGCAGATGTGTAATCACACTTTCTATAATATTAATAAATCATAGCAATGTAATTCAAATCAAAAGATAGTATAAAATAGCAAATAGATTAAGCATAACAATATATAGAAAAATAATCACAGCTCAATAACTAATATCAACACATATGCATATTATATTCTCTTTCCCTTTTTGTCATAATCAAAACGCAATAATAATGGAAAAAATATAATGTAGAGAATATAAAATGATAACAAATATGTCTTGCATGAGACATAATTTTCAAAAATCAGCTTTTACAAAGTAAGTCGAATATCAAAGATATGTAATTTAGCTCACTTCGATCATATATATCAGAAACTATCCAATAAAGATCACGGATGCATTATTAAATTTACTTACCCTTTTTGTCATAATAAAATGATAATGAAAATAAAAGATTTGTTAATGACAAAAGGTAATAAAAGATACACTAATCGGATTTTGTAAATCTTAACAAGTTCTGTCACATTTACCTTGTCCTCCCTTCCATAATAATCAAGATCATGATCAATTCAAAAAGATTTTTCCAAAATTGGTCAATGCTCCCCCTCAATTTGTTGCCTTTTTGAGATGATTACGATTCTTTTCTTTCTCTTGGATTCGCTTTCTCCCTTGTCATCATGACAATATTTGCGAATAGCACTAATTGTGGCTTGTGCACGTTGAGCTGAATATTTTTCCATTATTTCCTTTGTAGCAACAATATCCACAACAATCATTTGCATTTTGAAATTCGAGGCAAAAATTTATTTTCTTCAATCAAACTCTTCGCGAATTCAACCTGCATAAACTTAACGAACTTTTTACACAAATAAACTATAATAATATCCACATAATATATAATGCCATTTTTTCAAATAAATAAATTGAATAACATATATAAAATTATCAATTATTAAAATTCAGAACTACTTAACCTTTCGCACGACACATTAGGGATTTCCTTAATAATTTGCAAAAACTTTGCTCAAAAAAGGTAATTTTTGAGCCTCCAGAAGATAGTATAGAATCTCCACAATTTTCGGATTGAGCTTTCCAAAATCCATATGGAAGATTCTTTTGATTGCACCAAAATCTGCGTAGATTCGCGATTATTCTTCCCTTATATAATTTCCTGCAATCAACTCATTTCCTTTTTGGTATCCATGAATTTGGATCCTTCCTTGATGTTAGAGCAAAATAAGAAATCTTCATAGATAATCAAATATTCTTTCTAAACTCATCATAACAAAGTATTTAAGGGAGAATATCTTGCACAATAATATCTTGAAAAAAAAATCCTCACTTGGTCATAGCACGATATAATCAGAGGGAATAAAATCCTTGAGTATTTAAGAATATCTTGCATACTATCTCGTAAAACAGATTTCTACTATGCAAAATATGATAAAATATGATAGCATAAAGTCAAACCAAATAAATTCAATTGTCTTTACGTAAGATATAAAAAATAATCACACAATTCTTTTTCAATAAAACAAAATATGATCATTAAAAATCCGAATCAATCAAGGATATATCGAATATCAAGTATAATGAGAATTATTGCCCAAATCAAATTGAGAATAAAAAAAAATTCTTGACCAAATTCTCTTTCTTCTTCTCCTTTATTTCCTGCAAAAACAACTCATCTTTTCTTTGATACCCATATTTTCTTGGTCCATGAGAGTTAGTAGAATATACTGTTTTTACCTAATCTTTCTTAATAGGTCTCCAGATTTTAGGACATCCTTTCTCAAAGTGTTTTGAGTCTCCACAATTTGAACACTTGAGGGCATTTCGACCAACAGGTTTTACAAACACTTTTTGAAATGGTTTTTGTAAAATGCATTTGGAGGTCTTAGTCTAACTCTCTCATTGACTTTAGGAAAATCTATTAGAGAATCACTTTCCTTATTAAAACCAAGTCCCGACTTATTATAGTAAGGTACTTGTATGGAAAGAATATGCTCTAATGTTTTTGAACCCTTTGAAAATTTTGTCGAAATATTTAAAAATTCTTTCTTTTGCTTGTAGAAAATCTCTTTGCAAAATTTGAAACTTTTCCTTTTGAGAACTATTCCGTTGCCTAAGCCAAGAATTTTCCTTTTTAAGTTCGGAGATCATTTTAAGAGAATATTTGAGATTTGAGCAAAGCTCATTTATATACTTCAAAACTTTAGCAAGAATTTCTAAATGATTTACCTCGATTTTTCATCAAATTCTGAGTCTGTGTCTAAATCAGACTTTGATTCTGAGTCCGTGTCTGAGTCAGACTTTGATTATGAATTTGAGTCTGAGTCTGAATGTGCCATCAATCATATATTTTCTTGCTTGTCATCTTCTCTCACGGTTCTTTTTCTGCCCATTTTGCTTGTATTGTCTTCTTCCACTAAATGTCCTTTCTTTTCAACTTAGCTTTTTGAATTTCTTGATCATAAAAACAAGTTCTTCATCGTCCATGTCATTTTCTGAGTCTCGTATCATTAGAATCAATGTTAGATTTTAAAGTGATGGACTTCTTACCTTCAGGATCTTCGTCATTGATTTGTTATACTTCATAGGATTGAAGAGTGCCAATAAGTTCATCAACGGAGAGTGGCATAATCCTCTGAGTCTCTTGAATTGAGGTCTTAACATGGTTCCAATCTTTTGAAAGACCTCGCAAAAGTTTGTTGATCTACATTGAAGAAGAAATTGGATGACCTTGATACGCCAAACTGTTTACAATTTCTGTACAACGACTGAACAGATCTCCAATCGACTCTCCCGGCTTCATCTTGAAAGATTCTTATTGGCCAAGCATGAAATTTATTTTTGTCTCTTTTACACGATCAGTTCCCTCATAAGTGACATGAAGTCTATCCCAGACTTCCTTAACTATTTCACATGAAGAAATTTGGTTATATTCAACAGGAGACAAAGCACAACATAAAAAATAAATGGTTTTTACATTAAGAGCTTCTCTTTTGGACATCTCCGTCCGAGACAAAGGAGTGGAGGGTTTGGTTTCTTTGTCTTTACCATTCTTATTTGATGTAGACGCAGCAGTATGATTGATTCCTTTTTTCACAATATCCCATTGCAAGAAATCTCTGGATCTTAGGAATGCCTTCATTTTGTTTTTCCAAACATTGTATTCTTTTCCATCAAAATATGGTGGCCCGGTGTTGCTTTGCCCTTCCATAAGTCCTAGTGTCAAGATATTAGTTATAGAAGATCTTTAGCTCAAAAGTAAAAACACTTTAATAAAACGAGCACTTGGCTCGATACCAATTGAAAATGCTAGTATGAACACCAAGATGGGGTGAATAGGTGTGGAGAAAAAAATTTCGCAAAATAACAGTAGAAAGATTTTTTTTTTTTTTTGAAACTAAGTCTGAGGAAGAATAGACTTTTAAAATCGAGTCTAAAGAACAACAGACTTTAGCAGTTAAATAGAACTACAAACAAAATAAATGAGTTCAGGAAAGAGAATAAGAATACAAAATTTATAGTGGTTCGATTAGTTCAAACTTACGTCTAGTCTCCCACGCTAAGAGCTTTACGGCTGGATTTTACTATGCAATCAATAAGAGATTATAATTTTGAGTGCAAACACTCAAAGTGGTAAATCACACTATCTCACTAAGGTCTTGTATTTTTGTGTTCTTTTTATCTGTTCATGAATAGATTTTTTTTTTTTTGTTCCCTGGAACAAAAAAAAAAGACGCTAAACGCGTTTGTTTGCGTTTTTGTTCAAAATCTGTTTTTTTGTTCCCGAAACAAAATTGGAATGGAGATGAGAAACAAAAGAAAGTTATTTTTTTGTTTGTTTCGGAAACAATTCTGAAGAACAAATTTTCTCTCTCCTAACTTTTTTCTTTTTTTTTTCTTCTTTTTTCTTCTTCTTTTTTTTTTGGCCGGTCGCCAGCCTCGGCCATGACCAACGAGCCTCGTCGGGCCGGGCGAGGTTGCTGGCCCCGTCGGCCGGTCGCCGGCCTTGGCATGGCTGGCAACCGGCCAAAAGAAGAAAAAAAAAAAAAAAAAAAGAAAAAAAAATTTAATTTTTTAAAAAATTTAAAAAAATATAAATTTACTAAACGTGTTTCTATTCATTTTTATTCCCAGAACAAGTTTACAAACGCGTCTTTTCGATAAAAATTGTTCCTGGAACAGAAATAATTTTTTCTATTTCTATTCCCTGAAATAATTTTTAAACGAAATATTACCAAATGCGCCCTAAGTCACTCTTTTGGTATTTCTCTCACGATTACAAATGTTTAAGCTCACCAAAGACAAGTGTATAAACAAAGGTTGCTCAGAATTTGTAATTATAAATTCTATGCTTCATCTCTTACTTGCTCATCGGTCCTTGATCTCTTTAAATACTCCCCAACTTCCAAACTAGCTGTTAGACAGTATCTCGAAGATCATCTTCCAATCTACCTATAGGACAGATCTATATGTAGAAGATTTAGTAGACGTTAAGTGATAGAAGTAGAATCGCAAATTGATTATGATCGCCCATGCAAATAAAATCTTGATTTCCTTAAGTAGAGCTAATTCGTATATAAAGTTCTTGTCTTCAATATCCAATTGTCGATCAATTAGATTTAGTTAATCAAATCTATGTTGATGGAGAATCCAAACCAGATCACTAGCCGTGATATGTTTGGGCTTGTGTTACGTTCTGTCAAGTTGTTTCGTTCTGTCTGAAATAGAGTCTGAGTGTCTTTAGTGTTCACTTGCATTCAGTATGGAATTTTTCAGAGATGGCAGACTTCTGATGTAAGATAGACTTTGATACTAAAGTTTGACAGTCTTCAGATTTTGACATAGAAGTCTGAAAATCTTCAGAATAGACTTTACAATCTTAACGTAAGTTTGAACATATTCTGCTTTTGAACAGATTTAGCCTTAAGGTCTGAATACAGGCTAAATAAGTTTAGCTTCAGCATAGAGTCTGTCTTCTGGTTCTTCTAAGTATAAACTTTGATAAAATCATTTACACATTCTATCATCTGTATAGTCTATTACTCAACCATTAAACACGTTAATAGCCTTTAATTTATTTTGTCCTCTTCAAAACATTATAAGGGATTTCCCTAACATGTTTAAACTTGTTCATTGTCGTTGCATTCATTTTCGTACTAAAAATGAAATGAAAAAAAAAAAACTATTGGATCATGCAATTGACCCTAAGACCTATGATAGGAAGGTTCTAGGTTTTGGATATCAATGGGTAGATTTCAAGTTCCAAAAAATGATAAACTTATACTTGAGAGTAGTTCCAAGTTCGAGTGGAACTTGTAAGAAACTTGGTATTTGGAACCACTCAACCCAAACAACTATCGGCCACGGAGATGGCCAACGACCGATGGGATGAGATCCGACAAGCTCATCGAAGCATTGACAAATCATGTTGAGGCCACCCGGCCTCGCCCAAATTTGGTGTGGCGGGCCTTGCCCAACTGCTGTGAGGCCAAGCCTTACTAGGCCTAGGCGAGGCCGACCTCGCGTCAACTGGGAGAGGTTAAGCCTCATCGTGGCCAGGCGGTCTCGCCCAATCAATCACCAGCCATTGCTATGGCCGAAGATAGGCTAAAAAAGAAGAAGAGAGAAGGGGGAAAAAAGAAAAAAAGAGAAAAATAAAATAAAAATATTTAAAAAGTTTAAAAAAATTCTAAGTCATAAAAAAATTTAAAAGTCGTATCAAACGGATTTCTATTCCGAGAATAGAAATTTTAAGCGATTATCAAACGCTTTTAAATGCTCAAAACTCTTCTAGAAAATAAAATAAAAAAGATTATTTTTAAAGAGAAATTGTTCTCAATAATAAAATAGCTACCAAATGTACCTTAGCAGGTACTCTTTTGGGAATAAAACTGATTGCCAAGCAACAATAAGCACCGTAAAGAATGAGATTTTCAATGATAAAAGGAGACATCCAATTAAGAAGTAATGTGGTGAAGCAACTGCTTAAAGATGTAATTATGTTAATTGATTATATGAAGTCAACTGCTTCAAGAAACACATATATTTATTTTTACTTTATCTTCAAAATCTTTTGAAATATGTGAGGGTTGTTAGATATTTCAATAGTTTCAAGAAGGGAAAAAGAAATCTTTGCATTGTGAGGACTCTAATGGAAAAAGAAATCTTTGCATTTTGAAGATCCAATTTGTTTGTTTGTTAACCCTCAGAATCTCCAAATCACAACAAAACATGCCAAGAAACATGCTGAGTTTTACCCATAACTTTGGCCGTTGTTCCCGTTCCCTTTGTCCATTTCGTGCATTAGTAAAGAGGCTGTTGTATCTCGTATTCTTTCATCTTCTCCAACGGTATTCTACAGTAGCTGCTGCTGCTGCTTCTTCTTCTCCTTTGTTATTGTTGTGGGGAGAGAGAGAGAGAGAGAGAGAGAGAGACCAATGGAGTGGTACAAGAGGAAAGAGGCGGTGGAAGCACTGGTAGTGATTGGGGTTTGATCGGGATTCAGTTTTTGTATGCGACCACCACTGTGATGGTGAGCTACCTCACGTCCCTTGGCCTCGACCCTCTCACTTTTGTCTGCTACTCTTCCTTTGCCACCTTCCTTGTTCTCTCCCCCATTGCCTTTGCGTTTGAAAGGTATCATCTCTCTCTCTCTCTCTCTCTCTCTCTCTCTCTCTGTGCACGCACTTGCGCTTGTGACAATGAAGCTTGATCTCTTGTTGTTCATATTGCAGGAGCTTGTGGCCCAACAAGCTCAGCCTGAGGTTGATGGTTCAACTCGTTCTCATCTCCTTTACAGGGTATTCTGGCATCTTTGCAATTGCAAATCAACTTGCAGTCATATTTCACCTATGTGCAGAAATTACTGAATCTTTAAATATTTTTTTCTTTCTATTTTTCTGTTTCTGGGTCAGGGTGATTCTGTACCAATATCTGTTCGTGAAGGGGATTAAACTGACTTCACCGGCTATCGCAACCACCATGCCAAACCTTGCTTCTGGGCTTATCTTCGCCATCGCATGGATTACTAGGCACTTGTACCTGGGATTTCTTTTGCATTTTTGCCCAGGCTTCGCTTGCGCTAATTCCAGTATCAATTTTTAAGCTACTCATATTTTCTACCAAGAATGTTCTCACTCGGGTTCTTCTGAAAAGACAGATTCAATCCATCTTTGAGCAAATCCATCGCACAGAAAATCGATCTAAGACAGTATTATATCTTGTGGATTATGCGTGCATGCCATCGATTAGTGGATATTGAATAGATTGTACTGTTACCATGTTCTGTGTTATTCAAATTGGAAATGCTCACACTTATGCAGGATGGAGAAAGTTAAGCTGAGTTGCTTGTACAGCAAAGTCAAGATATTAGGCACGGTGGTGTGTGTTTCAGGGGCCATCGCATTGAGCCTATGCAGTGCCGCTAAAGGGGGTCCCCGCTCATCTCCCTTGAGTAACGTGATTTTTGACCAACAAATGATCATCGGTTGCTTATATCTTATTGCAGCAGTCTTAGGCTTATCAATCAATTCCATCCTGCAGGTAAATTCTGCTTAAGTGCAGTTGATTGCTTCGATTGACATTCGTTTCGGTCCTTCAACAATTATAAGGATTCCGAATTGGCCTTGCTCATCTTTTTCTCTCATTTGCTTTCTGTGGCTTCACAGGAAGTCGCTTTGGCGATGTTCCAGCACCAATCTCCATGGCTGCTATCATGTCATTGGTTGGTTCGATTATGGCTGCAGCTGTACAGTTATTTGAAGACCACAAATTGGACAATGGCCGGCCATTTTTGAGCTTCAGCATGTTGGTTGCCTTCTCTTTCCTGGTGAGTTTGGAACTTTGATCTTCTGTCGCCAAATACCTCTCGGAAACATATGCAAACATCATGTATCGCCGATTCTGTTTCTGCACTTTTCTATTGTCATTTGGCTTCACGAAACTCTTAAATGCGCAGGGAGGTGGCATGATCGGATCGTGCCTAGGCTTCACTGCTTGGGCCATAAAAAAGAGAGGGGCAGTCCTTCAATCCATGTTTAGCCCCATCGCAACCGTCTGCTCGGTTGTATACTCAGCCATAAGATTAGGAGACACGATCAACGTGCCAAGGTGAGATCAATAGCGCTGACATAATTAACCCCATAGAATTCATCTTGAAACATATTAAAATTGCAGCCGCTTCGAGCTGAGCTGACACAAGCTGCGCTAATGCAGCCTCGCCAGCATGGTCCTTATAATCACCGGCCTATACATCGTGCTCTGGGCAAAACGGAAAGAGGGTTACCACCCAAATGAAGGAGACTGCTTAGAGAGCGGGTTGGATGCAGAGAAGCCTCTTCTGAGCTGAGAAACAAGGCGCGGATCCTTGTGAAAAGTTCTCTTTTTTTCTCTCTCCATCATTTTGGGTTCAAGAAGGAAAAGAGCAGTTTCCTGCATGTGACAGAAACCCATCTGTTCTATAATGCATCACTTTCCGGCGCATGTCAATGGATGTTTAGTGTAATCCACTTCATGTTTTACGACATTGGTTGTTCGGTACTAGCAGTTGCTCTACTGTAATCTCATCCTCGAATCTTTAACGGAGAGTTGCTTTAAGGACCTGATCCGCTGCGATGGAACTGGACGTGACCGGTGGGTGAATCTGGACTGGGACGGTGAGGATTTAAGCCAGTCGGTCTGGCCTGGGCGCCGTCGTGCATGGCCTTTGGGCCTGCGGATTTAAGACGTTCCAAGAGAAATTCTGGAAAGAGTAAAATTAAAGATAAATTATTGGCTCGCGGGGCTTGATTAGATGTGTGCTATAAGTTGGCCCAGCCCAATCCTCTCTTGCTAGGAAGCAGGAATGGCTCCAAGGAGTTCTGCTTTGGGGTACACCAATGCAAGACAGGAACCGAACTCTACTCTCTCACCACTAGCCGAATTCGTCCAAGCCAAGCCCCATCTTTAACGAGTAGGTCGAAATTATATTTTCTAATGCTTTGTCTGTTCGTGAAAAATACTTCGAGAAAAGATTTTTCAAGGTTTGGATCACTTAGAAAAATAAGTTAACAGAAAATTTATACTTAAATTCAGTAAAGATGATTTTCTCTCTAAAATATTGAAAATACTTTTATTAAAATATGGCTAAATATCAGCATTTGAACTAGAAACTTTACATTTGGGCATAGGCATCCCAACGCTCATTCGAGGGTCCTTCACAAGTGAACTCAGGTCTAGAGACTAGGGTCAAGTCCACTAGAGTCAATAGAGGCCAAGACTGGGTCCAAAGAAGTCGAGCCCAAAACCTTGGTGCTCAGGCTCAAGTCCACAGAGGTTGGGCTCGACACATTAATGCTCAGGCTCGAGTCTATAGGAGACAATCTTAAGATCTCAATACCCTTACTCTGCACCTTGGCTCGAGTCCATAGAAGATGAGCCTGAGACCCCAGTACTTGTGCCCAAATCCTTAGTACCCAAGCCAAAATCTATTGAGGTCACTAGGCATAGTTCCACGGAGTCTCTAGGCTGGAGACACTAATACCCATGCCTTAGGTACATCAAGGCTAGGCCCAAGTCCCTAGCGCTTGGGCCTCAATCCATAAAGACAAGACCTAAGTCAATAAAGGCCCGACTCGAGACCCTAGAGCTCATGGCTAGATCCCTAGCAATCAAGCTTCGACTCTGGTGCCCATGCTCAAGTCCAAGTACATCGAGACCGGTCTCAGGACCTTAGTGCATGTGGTTGTGTCCCTAGTGCCTAGGATCAATAACCTAGTGTCCATGCCCGAATCCCTCACGCTTGAGCCTAGGATTGAAACTTTGGCACCTGGGATCAAGTCCCCAACGCCTATGCCTAAGTCCCTTGCTCTCATGCCCCAGTCCCCAAATTTGGGACTTGGTCCTCAACACCCATGCCTATGTACCTGTGCCTAGGATTGAGTCCATTGAAGTTGGGAACAAGACCCAAATGCACTGGCCTCTAGATTGAGTCCCTAGTGCTCAAATCCATTAAGGCCAACCTGGGGTCCCCAACACCCACGCTTGGGCCCGGCACCAATGTTTGGGTCCACGGTGCCTAAGCCAAGGTCCTCGAGGCTTGGTCCAAGACCTCAACCATTGAGCCTAGTCACCCTGTGGGGACCATGTCATAGGCAAGGTCGCAAGTGTCAAGGTCTTAAGCCTGGTTATAGGCATCAAGTTTCCAAGCCTCAGCCTCGATGGACCCGTGCTTGGGCATGGGGGGTTCAGGCATGGGCATTAGGTCTCAAGCCCAAGCGCTAAGGACCTAAACATGAACACTATGTTCTAGGCCTAGGCACTATGTCTCGAGGCTAGCCTCCATGAACCAAGGTTTGAGTCTCGAGGATTTGAGCACAGTGTCGGGAATATGGACAATGGCGTCCCTCGCTTGGCCTTTGTGGACCCAAGTCTAGTCTCAATGGACTTAGGTCTAATTGTCAAGGTTTTAAGAATGGGCACCAAATTCTTGGGACCAAATTCTGTGGGCTCAAGAGTCAATGCTTGTGATTATGCCTGGGACCTAAAAGTACGTGCTCAGGTTCTTAATATTAAAGTTGGGGTCTATTGAGGCTGGACTTAGGACCCTTATTACCTATGTGCAAGTTATTAATGCTCGAACATCATAAAGTTGGGGTCTATTGAGGCTGGACTTAGGACCCTTACTACCTATGTGCAAGTTATTAATGCTCGAACATCATATATCTATCAAGGGAAATTAGTTTGTTCTTCTTATTAAACAATGAAAAATAATTTCTAGTTAATTTTTGGTTTTAACCAAATGCCAAAAAATATTTTTATTTTCTTCAAAAATGACTTTTTAAAAAACATTATTAAGAAATACCTTGAGCATTCAGCCGAGTCATCCCCCGATCCAACTCTTGTTGACATTCGAAACAAATATCAGCCGACTTATGGGATCTTCAGCTTTCACTTAGCTATTTCAATAAAGGAATTTTCGACCAAAATATATATATCAGCCGGTTGCAACATCTGCAGAATCCAAATCCATCTATCACCGGCCCTTGGCTGTAAAGCTCAAGGCATCAATCTTTTTCGAAAAGAAATAACTCCCACGCCACTTTTTAATGATGATCATTTCACAATTTTCTTTTTATTGTAATTTCATTTATTTCTTCTTCTTCTTTGTTGCAGAGCTTATGATGGGGAAGAGGAGAGAAATTTAATGCAATTTGAATGTGGTCCGTACTCAATAGATACATCACAGAAAAGCGGATCAGAAGCTTTCTCGCGTGAAGGGTGAAGAAGCAACATAACTGCATAAAGCACCGCATCGGCCTGCTAAAAGCAGGGAAAATTTTCCACCCCAATCATATTGCCTCGAGTGATCTTAAATTCTACTGCCATTAATTTTCGGGGCGTTGCTAACAATGCCCTAATATTACACGCTAATTCTTTAAATTTGGCCAGTGCAATGTTTAATATATTCAGTGTCATCTTTAAATTATTAGTAAATATTCGATGCGGTCCTCCCATTTGCTCAAACAACAATGTTATTTGATGGTGTGAATTATCACGTGCTGGATTAAATTTTTTAGGGTGATAGAAAAACATATCAATCTATTTTAAAAAAAGAAAAAAAAAAAAGACGTTAACATGCCTATCATTATTCGATAACGTGAGCTATTATGTCTTGATTTGAGCTGAATATCTCGGGTAATTTACTTGTAACTTTCTTTTTATTATTGTTAAGTGTTCAAACTTAATGGATTGAAAGCCATATTGGTAGATTCTATTAACTTGAATTAACGAAATGATTCTACATTGAACATTTTTATATAATTTATGAACTAGATTGAGCATTTATCAATAGTTCATAGATCACGTTGAACAAATTAAAATTTTAAAGACAATACTACACATTTGACTAAAGTTTCATGGACCATTTATATCACTTTCTTGTTATGACAATTAGTCAGATTGAATAAGCTTTAAATCTATATTTTGATCACACACTTTACATTTCACAGTGTAACTGCAATGTAATTGAGGATAAACTTGTGGACCTTTTCTATTCAGTTGAATGACAAAAATCACCATGGAAAACACTAATTGTTTAATTGAACCCAAATTATCGCCAAGCTTTTGCATCTTTTCAACAACTTGCTAAGCAGAACATGTCTAGGCAAGAAACGGGAGCTTCGAAACCTCAAATTTTAAGCTTATACCCTGAAAAATTCACGGGTTCGAGTTTGAATACGAACTCTTTGAGCGATCATCGTCGCCGTTGAACTTGTAGTGCGGAAATGACTCAATTGAACACAATGTAGACAAAGCACGATTTTGGATTCGAGGGGAGTTACTGTAAGTTTTGCTGAAGGTTTTGCACGTACTCCTCCGCACTAAAGGATTCAAGACAATTTCACTCTCTTTTGACTTTACCTCAAAAGATAAAAAATCCAAGGCGTCTCCCCAATCTGGCTAAGACCGTGGGATCGCCTATGCTAATTTTGTGTAGACACTGGACTCTAGTGCAGCATCATCGGCCAGTTCGGAACAACAGGGAGTAATAAATAGAAAGCGGAAAAAGAAAAAACATCAATAATGCCCTGCAAATTTTATAAGCCGGCGATCGGTGCAATTCGAACACGCAAAATCATACTGTATATCTTGTAAGGCATCTGAATTAAGTAAGATATAGTAAGCTTGTATATTCATTTTCTAAATCATAATAATAAAGTAGTTTGATAAGTGCATGGAGAATGCCCATCTACGATTACTTGGAAAATTAGAAGCAGCTTTATAATCTTGAGTGGCTTTTATTAAATTAATAAAGTCTAGAGAGGGAGGAAAATTAAATTGTGGGTGGATTCCACTTTCTACTTCCCACGCCATGTGATTGTATCATTCACGCCCCCTTCGTTGCAACTAACCCCCAACAATGCTTTGACTTTGTCTCTCACACGCCACGTGTTTTGATTTAGCCACGCGGCATGTTCCCACCGGCCTCTACCAAAAAAATTACTAAGAATTCCAAAATCTGTTCTACCTCCATTACTCCATTGCATATTTTCAATTACATAATTGAGATTAGTGGGGAAAATTACTGATTAACCTCCATGATTGGATGAAATATTGAGAGATGCTTAGCTTTGCTATATGGTCGACATCACACCCTAGATCTTGCAATGGGGTATACCTAACCATTTTTATTTCCCTAAGTTGTTATTAATGCTATATTATTTATGTGGTTACAGCACAAGCTGTGATTCTCAAAGGTGGATCGGAAGGATCTGACCCACTTATTTGCTATCGGCAATTAGAAGTTGGTATATATGATATGATTGAAAAAAGAATTTAATAAAAAGAGCTTGGAGGGGGACGATATATTAAATGCACATTATTAACATGGTTATAATTGACTAAGATGGTGATTAAACTTGGTTTTTCACATAGACCGAGTCAATAATCATAGGAGGCAAAAGAAAGATATTGAAAAAGTTGTACGAGCTCTCATGCAATGTCTGTGATTTGATTGTCCCCACTTGCCTGGACATATTTGTGCTTCATTGCTTGGCAGTTGATTAAGGAGTTTCTTTTTGAGGAAATTAAGTTATTTACGTGCAAATTAAAAAGGACAGGAAATAAATTGTTCATATAGTATGAAAATTTAACATAACATTTGGAAAATAAGTATTTATTATGGTGAAATGAAATGTGAAGATATTGCATAGAGTAGATCCCCAGGGTGATAATCCATATGAGGTGAAATAAAACAATCAAACACTCATCTATCTCTGTTTTTATGATGTATTGTTTTCATAATTTGTCTTTAACTATTTCCTATAGATGACTTTTCAATAATTGGGAATTTCTAGATGAAAAATATCATCTCCTTCATTGAGAGGGCACTTTTTCAAATTATCTTGAATCTCCTGAATTTCTAATAATGTCAAAACTTACATACAAGTTTTTGACAACTAGCTAAAGGAACAAAATCAAAAGGATATACGATATCCATATGGAGTTTAGTACTCTATTAGACATGGATTAATACCGTGATCGATAGTATGCGAAATTCGATTATCGAAATTAATAATCAGATTATTGATCAGGTCAATTGATGAGAATTTGGATAGACAAAGTTGCATGAGTTGTAATGTACAAATTTCAAGATCTAACAACCAAACAACAAAAGAGCCATAGCAAGGGATGAAATATAATAGCATTTGTCATGATAGTGGCAGGGAAAGCTGATCATTTCAAGTGTCTAGAAGACAAGTAGCCCACTCTTCTCCCTTTTCAACTCCAATTGTGGGCAACAACAAATTATTAAGCAAGCCTAAAGCAAGTAAAAAAGAAAAAGGATTTCAGATGTTTGTCTGTACTTGCACCTTCATCCATCCGAGAATTTCTTGGCCAATTAGCAAAAAAGTACCAGAGCTTTTTAACGTCGGTGAAAAACTAATACAAACTTTTAAACCTTTAAAAGAATGCACAATGTATTATCATTGTTACAAATATAACACGAAATATCTATAAAAAAAAAAAGAACACACACAGCCTTTTGCAATTATTGCGAATTTGGCATCCACTAATATTTCATCCATTCTCGCAATCATCTTTTTCACATGTTAAACACGAACCGACGCCATAAATTTTACCGCACAATCAACAAGAAAAATGATATTTTTCAATGACCGAATTTGGCCTGGTTACGAACCCCAAATGTAACGTGTGAACATGAATTGTCAACCTAATCCCATCATTGTCCAATATAAAGAGTAACTTTAACTCATAGCAGGCCCAAACTCTCACTCGCTCCAATTTCTAGTCTTCTTCATCCCTATTTTCAAATTAATCTCGCCGGCTAGAAAGGGTTGTGCGTGCAATTGCTAATGTGCATGCCATCACGACAATATTTACGTGGAAGAGATGAAGACAACGGTATATAGAATATCAGCTGATGTTAAAATTTGAAATGATTACAAAATGCCGCGTATTTTATTTGAGACATTTACAAGATCGTGCTAAATTTACAACTACAGTGAAAAGGTTATGTATTTTTTTTTCAAGATAAATGGAATTTGGCTTTGATTTGGTGATAATGTCGGTATTGTGATGGACACCTCCACCAGAAGAAAAAAAGAAGAGCATAGAAAAGGCAGCAGTACAACCCCCAAATGGGGCAAGGTTTGCATGTCCCTCGCTCGTGCCTCGTCCCATTTGCCATGATCAGACATTTTCGTGTCTTTGATCCTGCCTAATCACCAGATTAACTCCCTTTCTTTTTCACTAATTTTTTTCTTTTCGGCACACAAACGTTTTGCTTTTTAACCCGAACATAATTTATAAAACCCGAGGAAATTAACAAAGGTGTGTCCTTTTTTGGTGGAGGAATGCTTGTCACCTACTCATTTCTCAGTTCCCAAATCTCTCCACCGTCTCTGAGGGAGAGGGAGAGAGGGAGAGGCAGGGACCGGGCGGAGTTCAGCATCCGAGCTTCGTAAAGTTTCGATCTTTGCCTCGTTTCCGGCGTCGATGGAGAGACCCAGATGCAAGCTCTGCTTCAGGACCTTCGCCAACGGCCGAGCTCTGGGCGGCCACATGAAGGCCCATCTGGCCAGCCTCAAGATTCACCGGACCCACGTCGCCGAGTCGATCACCTCGTATCCTTCCTCCTCCTCGCCGGAGGAGGAGGAGGAGGAGGAGGAGGAGGAGGAGCAGCAGCAGCAGCAGGAGGAGGAGCAGGAGGAGGAGCAGGAGTCGTCGCGCGGAGATCAGGAGATCGAGGAGAAGTCCCTGATTTACGGGCTGAGGGAGAACCCCAGGAGGAGCGTCAAGTGTGCAGATCCCGAGTTCTCCTTCTCCGGCGGTTCCGGGTTCGCCGTCGTGCAGGACCGAGAGAGCGAGACCGAGTCGAGGAACCCGACCCGGAGGCGATCCAAGCGGACCAGGAGGAAGCTGGGCGGCTGCGACGACAATGCAGAGGACGAGAAGCAGAGGAAGCAGAAGCTGAAGCCGAGCCTGCCGAGCTCGCCGGCCGAGCCGGAGCCGGTGAGCTCGGTGTCCGACACTTCGCCGGAAGAGGATGTCGCCATGTGCCTCATGCTGCTCTCGCGGGACAAGTGGAGGAGAAAACGTCGCGATGGTGATGATCATGATCGTGAAGAAGTTGAGGAGGGCCAAAAGGGTAATCTGATGGGGAATGAAGCTGAGAGGAAGCACCACCAGTGCGAGGTGTGCAAGAAAGTGTTCAGATCTTCACAGGCATTGGGTGGGCACAGAGTGATTCACAGGAAGTCTGTTGGGTTGATGGGTTGTGACAAGAAGAGGCAAGAAGATGAGAGAGAGAGGCGTGATGGTGGTTGGAGCAAGGAAATGGTTATGGCGCGCAAGAAAGAGAGGGTCTACGAGTGCCCGTTCTGCGGGAGGGTGTTTGGGAATGGACAGGCTCTCGGTGGGCACAAGAGATCTCACATGATGGGATTAGGAGGATCAAGTGTCGGTGGTAATGGCGATGGTGCTCAGAGCTCCAGGTCTAAAGTCTCGGCCAATTTGTTAGATCTCAACCTGCCTGCTCCAGCGGAGGAGGATAACTTCAGTGTAGTGTCTGATGATGGAGAATTCACCCAACCCATCAAGAATTGAAAAAACACGCGCACAGAGAGAGAGAGAGAGAGAGAGATCGCAGAAGAATTTTTTATTTTTTTTTATCATTGGTTTTTGCTAGGTGACTGACACTCCATTTCCTTTGATCTTTGCCCATTGGTTATGGCTAGGAAGAAAAGTTCTTTGCTTGCTCTTCTGGTGATAGATTAGAACTTAGGAGTAAGAGTATATGATCAGGTGCTTTTTAGTTCTCGAGTTGCTTCTTCTTGCAACGAAGTTCATTCAATTTGACTGCAAATGGCTTCTTGAAATTCTTCATCTCTGGACAGCAGTTAATTCTCTGTGGAAATGCTGGGAACGAACCGATGCTCGCTTCCCTGGGAGGCTGAGAGGGACATCATCAGAAAAGTAATAGTACGATCAAGTTTCTTTTATCTCCTCTCTCTCTTCTCTCTTTTTTTTTTTTTGGGGTTGGCTTTTCGCTTTTTGTTTAGGCGCAATTGTGCTGACAATGTAAGTACATTTTGGGGATTGCTTGTGGACCAGGACATGGTCTCTGCTCTGGAAATACACAGTGTTTGCTCTGCCTCTGTTATTAATCTCTTGCAATTCTTGTTTTAGTGCCTTCTTCAATGGAACCTTTTCATCATTCAATACTCATACAGCTATCGTATCTATTGCATCAATCAGTTGGAAATAACTTAGAACTGAACTGGTTTCTCTCTCTCTCTCTCTCTCTCTCTCTCTCTGTGTTTCGCTCTTTTCCTTTTGTCCACTGTCTAAGTTATTGTTGCTAAAGCGTGAAGCATGGAATCAATCATTTGAGCATGAACCAGAAGAAGCTCCAAACTGGAATTACACAAATAACCCCCCTCTCCACATGAAGTTTGAAAAAAGAAAAAAGAAAAAAAAAAAGACAATAGTTAGCATCTTCCGCTGTGAATGATAATCATGGAAATGTGCAGAACCCTCCATTTTCTGAAGTGGAAGATCCACAAAACTAGCGCTGTTTGCCTCGGAGAGAACGAAGCATTGTAAGCTGGCAGAGACACAGAGAGAGCTGTCATAGTAAATATTCCCATGGAAAGATCAGTCAGGCTTTATATTAATCTAATTCCCCCTCTTAAAAAAGAAAAGAAGAATGAGCGGGGCAAGTTCACTGCACAGTCCTGCCCTGGTTCCAGGGATACTTTCGTCCGTCTCGTGTTGCCCTGTGTGGGTTTCTTTTTCTCTTTTGCATGTGATGAATCTTGCTTCCTAAGGATGCTCAACCCTCAGACATATGCTGTCTGCCCCTTGTTTTCTTGCTTTACATAAAGATTTGGCATTTGAGAGAAATAATCATGAGTTAAAGTGAAAAGACTAGCCCAAGGCTGAGTTAGGTCGTCGATGATCAGATGGATTGGCAAGAAAGAAACAAAAAGATGTCATTTTTAGGCGCTCTTTAGGTATTCAGAGGGCACTGTTGTCCATTTTGTCATCACATATTCCCAAGGGATCTCCCTTTGGAACCTTCAAAAGGCCAAATGGGTCATGAAAAGGAGAAGAAATTACACATGGGTTTTGGAGCATCTAATTAGCATAGGCAATAGCCAGTCAATAGCCAACCCAGACAGAGCCTCTTTCTTGCAGAAAATAACGCCAAGGTAAGACAAAACTTGAAATGGGTACCAATAGCTTAGAGCTGATGAAGGGTGCTTCCTAATTAAGAATACATGAGAATACACTAGGATTATACCCCCCTAGTACATGCATAAGGATTAGTTTAGAGCGAGATAAGTAGACATGGAGTTTATCTTTTTCTACGTGATCTGCATCATTCCTTTATAATGTAATGATTTATTTAGACGATTCAGTTTCGCACATTGCAATTCAACATTTATGTAAGGACTTCATGGAATTTTGGGGATTGGCCTTATGCGGTTGTACATTCTAAAACTGTCGTGAGTGAATTCAGGGAAAGAGGGTTTTTTTTTTTTCCCCCTTCTTTGAAGAATAGAAAAGGAAAAGGTCAAATGTTTTGCATCCTCTGCCGATCAAGGTGAGAACGGGGGGAAGGGACAGGATTGGGAAATTGGAGGGAATTGTGGGGGGATTCGGTCAGCGTGACTGAAGGCACCCTTCGCGAGAAAGGCCACCGGGACTCGTTGGCAAAATGACCGGGAATTTTGGTCAACTACCCCCGCATCCTTTCTCGGAGCAGCCGGTGGCCCAGTCCACCCCTCTCCCTGTCAGGCTGTCACCTCTTTGCAGCCTCATAAATTCCTAAACCGTCTCGACCGTTGATTTCTCAATATAATCATTTTTTAACGAAATAATCGAGCGATAAATTATTATTTACCTTCTTCGTACCACTGCCACTGACAATATTAGTGACAATTATAAAAGAAGTCCTAAATTTATTTAATAAATACTAATTCTTTTTCAATTTATTCATACAACTTTTGACAATCAACCAATTGTAACGAGAAAATGCTAATGTGACAATCTAATTAGCACCGGTCATTTTACGTAGCGCAGCTATCACTGATGTTAACAATATTTGTAATTTTCTAAATTTTTCTTTTTCTCCTTTTTTTCATGTTTTTATCCACTAGTCACTAAGCCTCAATGATGGCCGATGAAGTCGCGAGCCATAGGTAATCAAATCTAGCAAAGACAAACAATTGCCAAACCCTTGCCACCTTTGCATCCTCACTAGTGTCACCCCTTGCCTATGGTTGGAAATAGAAAGGAAAAAATAAATTTTTAGAAAATATTTAAAAAAAAATTATAACAGATTGTCTACATTAGCACAACTAACATTTGTGCTAGAGATTTCTTAAATTGACTGGAAGAACTACATTGGTAGATCATCAAAAAATTTAGAATTAAATTGATCAAATTAAAAAATTTCAAACTGAATTGGTATTTGTACAATAAATTAAGATTTTTTTTTAATAATTTTACTGATAATATCGTCGTATGTTTTTTCACTTATTTTTTTGCACATACATAGGTCAACTTGACATTAGCCCTACATACTAAACATAAAAGTTGCAACTTATAAAAGTCTAGGACAAATCAAGGGCACGATCATTTCCCAGAGTGTATGATTGGATCAAATGCTTGATCCCGTGAAATTTAGAGTTTTCCAATCATCTAATTTACTAATGTTGTATTCATTTTGATTCTATAAGAACTTTACAGAGTTTGGAGCAAAAATTAAGGGTTATAATTCATTCTAAATGAATAACTTCTAAAGTGTGAGTGGCTAAATATATGCATGAAGAAAGAACAAATGTGACATCCATTATGGATCGAAACATGGTCCCCAACCCATGAAACTTAATGGGTTAAATGCTATCCTTTCAATCGAGCAAAGAATATTAAGGTTCTATTTGCGAAAAATGAAGGATTCAGAAAACATTTTTTTTTTCCAAATATGATTACTCGTATTGCTTGATATAATTAGTAGAAGAAATATTTCCATTATCAATAATAATCTATCTCTAAATATCTTCATGGATAATGAAAATATTTTCGTCCATTCATTTTTATAAATAATACAAAGAATCATTTAAAAAAAATATTTTCTAAATTATTTATCTTTTGCGAAACAAACGTATCTTAAACATCATTTCTTTGTCCGAGCACAAATTTTATTAGCCTCCTCAATTTCATGGGGTATATATAATATATGTGTGTCGATACCTTTGGATACAAGTGAATCCAATCTTCATTATCTAAAAGGAAAAACCCCGTCCTCATGTCACGGGCAATGAATGTTTGCCATGCCGAACGCTTTAAATATTAACGGAGCTTTGCGTGACAACTGTGGGCACGTAGAGAGCGATGCATACACTCCCAACATCAACAACAACAAAAAAATGTCCCCACAGATCTGTTCTTTTTCTCTTTTTTCTCACCCTCTTTTGGGGACTTTCCCTAAGACGAATAAATATGTGCCGGGATTAATGGCGGAAAGGGAAGCGTGCTGTTCAGATCTGTTTGAACGCCGATGCTTGCTCTCGACCCACCAGCTTTCTTGAACCTTATCAAATGAGTTCACTCCGAATCGAGAATGGCTCACTAAGACAGCATTGATATAACAAGAACTTAGTCAGCTGGATCTGTCTTTGATCTTCTCTGATTAGAAGAAGAGATCTTAACAATATAATGATGATATGCTGACGGTGAGCTTGGAATTCTTTATTGTCTTACAGCTAGAACCAAGTGAGATGTGTACCGGGAACAACGAAGATCACGAGACTTGTATGTTTTTGCATTTTGGCTCGAAATGAATCTAACCGGAATTGTATATGTATATATAGATGTAAATTAATCTATCTAAATGATATTTTTCCTCTCTAGTGCTCAATATTTTCCTTCAGTTCTATTTCCTCATTTCATTGTAAAAAGAAATTATCAGCTGGTGATTACCCGTTTTCTTGCCATTTTTCAAGGTAATTAATCGAGTTCATATTGCTTTGTTTTCTTCATTTGATCTGTTATTTTGCGGAAACGGTTCTTAAGTAGTGGAAAAGATTGCGTTAAGACAGATGATCGTGTTAAAGAATAATGCTAAAATCTAAAGCTTTTCAAAGCTTCACGAAAATGCACTGACTAGTTGCATTATTAGGCCTTTATAGGGTTCGGCCTGAATTATGGAGAGGCTTGGCCCCGCAATTGATCGTGAGAAGAATCACTATCCCTGTTCATCAATCAATTAGCCAGTTAATGTAATTGTTGTTCTTTCCATAAAGAAAATGGAAAAGAGATTCTTATCGTGTTGAATTTAAGACAATTGGGATTCGCTTTTGGAGCATCACGTGATTCTCTCCACCCCAAAAAAAAAAGAATATTATCAAAAGCAACAATTATTTTGAACTTCAGTTTTTCCCTTCAAAAGGAAAAAAAGGGTCAGTCAAAATACTTTTATTTATCTCTCCTATATCGAATTGTGTAATCATCTTAGTTAATACTTAATACAACATAAAGGGCAAAAAGGATTTGGGGTCAATATCGATGAATAGTTCCCACATCCTTAGATTGGTAGCCACAAGTCTAACTTTCTGTGGAGCTCGGTTGCGATTAATTTGCTTAGACAATGTAGTGGTTGAATTTGGATACCGACATTAAATTATTCTACCTAGGTAGGCGATTTAATTAGGTAAGGCGTAGACATTAGTTGTCCTTCTTCAAAGTTCAAATAGTTCCTCGAAAGAAGTCCTAGAAAAGTCCAATGCTTCTGGTGGCGGCTAATGTTTTGCATCCTAATACCAGTGTTGGACAAATTCAGTCAATCAAATTCAAGTTTGGATAATTATGCAACTCAAATTGCTCTAGATCAGAACCGTGTGCACAGGTCAAAGATCAGGACTTAAGCAGCTCATGAAGCTTACAGGATGTTTCATGAGCATCGCGATAGTTTGGTGTATGCTAGTTTCTCTGTATCATGAGAAAAAATAAATCAACTTTGAGATCTTACAATTGTCATTGTGACCTTGTGAACTAGAATTAACTTGTGATCTATTCTAATCTCTTCTTGTCATGAGATGGCTTACTCTTTAGATTTTCGACACACACCCTTGAGATTTTTTTTCCTTAATCAGTGAATTGAAGTTAAAAAAAGATAGGGTAAATGCAATCAAAACTTTAAACTGTACTCATTGTGTCACAAATATCTCAAACTTATTATTATCACGAAAAAGTCTTAAATTATGCCTCCTATGGCATCGATATTCTTTTTTTTTTTTTTTAAGTTATCAAGATTCCCGAACTTGTATTTTTTGCAACATTGGTATGAGTTTGGGAATTGGCGATACTAAAAAAAATTAAATATTGATGTGGCGATGAGCAAAGTTGGGATATTTGTCATAGGGAGAAGGCATTTTTGTCACATTAATAAAATTTTAAGTGTTTTGGTGATACAAAAGATTAGAGTATTTGTACTCAAAAAAAAAAAAAAATTAAATTTGTTTTTAAAGTTTTTGGTGGTATTTGTCCACAGGGATTTATTGAATTTTATCGTTGACTACTCAACGAAGTGTGGGCCTTTTTTTTTGGTCGGTAAGTGTGGGCCTTTTATTATTATTATCTCTTTTGGTGAGTTTCTCTCTCCTAAGTCATCTATCGTCGCAGCCCTAAAAGTTTGAAAATCAAGATAATTATCAAATCGATTCTAATCTCATTGTATAAATACCAATTTAATAAAACATTCAATTTTATCAATATAATCTTAAATATTTGTACAAAATTCTAATGCTTTCTTTCAGCTAATTATGGTCAAAAAGTACTGATATGATAATTTAATAATCACCGGTAGTCAAACATGCCATGCTAGCGTGGACATCTTTATTCAAAATGACGATATGCTTAAATCATCACGTTATAGATAATTGGCTAATAAGATTATATTAAAATTTCACTTAAAGGTTGGGATTGTTTCCCCACTAAAATCTTTCGGAATTTTCAACAATTCCACCACTCATGCAAAAGACGGAAAAAGGTCGAAGAATTGACTTATTGATGGGGAGTATTTGGCCAAGCGATGGTGTGAAGCTTCAACTACCAACAACTCTTTAATTTATTATCGGCCATACAACTACTCTTGTACTGGAGCCGGTAAAGTGATGCATGTGATCCACAGAAAAGTAATGAAAGCAAACCAGATTTACATCGAAATCACGCACGAAACATTCACCGCGACGTTCATTACACCATGTTAGGAACCAGGACAATCGCGTCCCGCAATCATCCTGTGGCCACGACGTGTCGGACCATCGAGACTACGTTTGCTGGTTCCGAACAAGCGTCTCCGAACGTGGAAAAGTCAGCAGAATGGGGAAGAGTCAGCAGATGATTGATGTCGGATAATGCGGGACTACGTTTATTGGTTCCATGTCGTTTTCCAGCAAGTTCCCTAGTTTCGACTTTCGACAGCTTGAAAGATCGCAGACATCGTTTACCAACTTGAGCCGCCGCGGCATCTCCGATATAGTCTAATCTCGAATTGAAAAGAGAAAAGCACCACTAAATATCCGTTTACGGATCGAGTACGTGGGAAATGATCTCCAAGTGAAGGATACTTTCTTCAGAATTGACATGGTCATGTAGCAATACCATGTCGTAATCACTCAAGGATCTTGAGTCTACTCTCTTTTTGTTAATTTCACAGAAGTTCTTCAACCATCATTGTATCGATCACGAGCAAAGGGAAAGACGGTCTGGATATGTTATGAAATTTTGGGAAGATGCCAATTACCCTCCTTCGCTTCGACACTTTATCACTCGCCTTCCTCGAGTTTTAAAACTACATCGGAACAATAGAGCCTCTATTGCGAAACAAATCCCAAAATATACGTGCCCAAACCATCCCACATTATGCCCATTAAATAGATGGGTGGGGTAGTTGAAGATTACGGCAGCCATCATCATTCTCAGTAAGTGCCTCTGTATTTGCTGCCTGAATGGAGCACAAGGAGGAGAACCAATGCTGTCTTACTGTCTTGTGTAAGAGTTTAGGCCACCTATGGTTAGCAAATGATGTGATCAAAGTGCAGCAGGAAATCCCCCCCAACAAACAAATAGAATGCAATCATACTCTTTTTGGTAAGTTATATTCAAAACCCAATGTGAATTTTCAAGCATTTTGTAACAATATGAAGAAGGCATGGAAATTAGAAGCTATGGAGTATTCCCAGAAAAACTGGGGTTTTTCTCATTTGTATTCAAATCCGAAACGGAAAAGGAGAGAGTGCTGAAATAAGGGCCATGTTTCTTTGCTAGCAACTTGCTAGTACTAAAGCAATGTCAACCAGATGTTCCGGAACACTGCTATATTTTTCTAGATATGATTTTTGGGTTTATATTGTTGGTTTACCTTCATGATGGATTATAGAAGAGGTCTACTCTGATGTTGCTAGCAAAGTGGGTGCAATTAAAGAAATACAACTGGAATCCAAAGATAACGGCCCCTATAAAATAGGTAAAGTCAAAGTAGAGTTGGAGCTTTCAACTCCTCTAAAAACTAGAGCATTAGTCAAGATTGGGAACAAGAATCTATGGGTGGAATTTAAATATGAATGCCTCCCTCATTTCTGTTATTCATGTGGCAAAATTGGTCACTATGTCTCGTATTGCCAGGAGATACCATATGAACAAACAAATTGGGTAGCAAATAAGGTAGGGAAATACGGCCCTTGGCTCAAAGCGAAAGTGAGAGATCATAGCCCGCATTGGGAAGCCTTTTATGGAAAGGTTGATCCAAATCATGAAGAGGAAGAATATGTACCTGAAACTCTCTTGTCGCCAGTCAACATGGAAATCATTGCAAGGGTAGAAGTTGAGACAAATGCCAATCCAACTCGGAACAAAAAACGAGTAAACATCCCTTCTTCAAAGGAGGGAAGAGATGGAGGGGAGAAAATTTCAGCAGCTAAAGAGGGGAGTGGAAAACAAATAATGTATCTAGAAGGCCTTAATGGTGAGGGATTGAAGGATATTGGAGATGTTGGTAAGAAAGTGATGAAGCACCAAAAAACAAAAAAACAAAAAATAGTAGAAGTTTCTAGCTCTTCTTTTCTTGATGAGATGGAGTTATTAGAGACCCCTGTGCAGTTGGTAAAAGAGGGGAAGGATTGGGCTTTGGTGGCTAGCCCTAATAAGCCACCAAAGACACTATGAAGATCTTGAGTTGGAATTGTCAGGTGCTGGGTAATCCCCTGACAGTCGAGGAGATTAAAGCCTTAATGGCTCTAGAACAGCCCAATTTGGTCTTTTTGATGGAGACAAAAAAACAATGAGACGATAGACTTTACCAAAAAAAAAAAAGAAGCAATGAGATGATAGTGGACAATGTGAGAAGATGACTTAAGTTCCAAAACATGTTTTTAGAGCAACCAATAGGAATTGTTGGGGGCTTGGCGCTTATGTGGAATGAGGATGTGGCAGTTAAAATAAACTCAAGTTCAAAGGAGTATATGGATGTAGAATGCAATGATCCTACTAGTGGATATCTAATGAGAATCACATTCATGCATGCTTCACAAATTTCCAGGAGAGGATTCTGTTATGGCAAAAGGTTCGTGATATTCACTCAAACAATCAACTTCCATGGTTTTGCATAGGGGACTTTAATGAAATTCTATATAGCTGGGAAAAGGTTGGGAAGAGGGAAGCTGATCAACATCGGATAGCTGCCTTTCAGGACCTTCTTAATGATTGTTCCTTGATTGATATAAACATCAAAGGCTGTGCCTTTACTTGAGCCAACAATAGAGAAGGTGAAGCCCTAGTTAAGAAGAGGCTGGACAGAGCCTTATGTACAATGGATTGGAGAATTACGTTCTCAAATGCTGAATTTTGGCTCTCCCTGCGGTAGGTTCAGACCATAGCCTACTTTTGCTGTCTTTACATTCTATTTGTGAGAGAAGAAGGAAGGAGTTAAAGTTCGAAGCCTTTTGGATGTAGGAAAAATAGTGTGGGGATATCATTAAAAGCTGTTGGGGAGGCGATCAACACTATTACACAACCTTTTCTTAGAAAATTCAAAATGTCACGAAGGAATTGGCTTCATGGAGCAAAAGAAAGTTTTCTAATGCCTCCTCCAAATTAAAAGTCTTCAACAAAAACTAATTGAGATCACAAATGGTGATTACGAATCTTCCAAAGAAAGTGTAAAGTCAAAAATTAAAGAGAATATTGAACGGCTCGGATAGGAAGAGATGTATTAGGGTATGAGGTCTCGGGTTAATTGGCTTCAATGGGGTGACAGAAACTCAAAATATTTCCATGCTACTACGGTTCAACGAAGATAACGGAACATAATTACAGTGCTGAGACTAAATGAAGACAACTGGTGTAGAGACCATAAGATCTTGAAGCAACACATAGAGGATTACTATCGTTCTCTATATGAATCGACGGGTCCAAGAGAATTTCAACCCATTCTGGATATATGCCCAACCCTAGTCACCACAGAAATGAATGTAGAGACCATAAGATCTTGAAGCAACACATAGAGGATTACTATCGTTCTCTATATGAATCGACGGGTCCAAGAGAATTTCAACCCATTCTGGATATATGCCCAACCCTAGTCACCACAGAAATGAATGAAAGCCTCTTGGCCCCTATCTCAATGGAAGAAGTAAAAGAAGCGGTTTTCCAGCTAGGCTCCCTAAAAGCTCCTCGCCTAGATGGACTCAATGGACAATTTTATCAGCATTATTGGGAAGATATCAAGCTAGATGTGCTAATTTTGGTTCGAAAATTCTTTGAATCAGGTAAACTTGACCCCCTCCTCAACAAGACTCAAATATCTCTTATTCCAAAAATGAAAAATCCAAAAAGCATTAGTCAATTTAGACCAATCAGTCTATGTAACTTCATCTATAAAATTATCTCCAAAGTGTTAAGCAAATAGATTGAAACCATGGCTTGTTGAGGTTATAGCCTCTGAACAAAGCGCCTTTGTTAAAGAACGACAAATACAAGATAACATTTTTATTGTTCAGGAGGTGTTGCATCAGTTGAAGATCAAAGAAAGAAAAAAGAAATTCCAGGAAATCCTTAAATTAGATATGCAAAAGGCTTATGATAGGGTTGAGTGGGACTTCTTAAAAATGAGTATGTTAAAGATGGGGTTTAGCGAAATTGATTGAGCTAGTAATGCAATGTGTTTCCACAGTGTTTTTTAGTATCAAAGTCAATGGAGATCATACACGATATTTTACACCCACGCGTGGGATAAAACAAGGAGATCCATTATCCCCGTACCTCTTCATATTGATGGCTAATGTTTTTTCCTGGATGATGCACAAAACTGATAGAAGATGGGAGCATCAAAGGAATAAAATTGAACAGGTATTGTCTCACATTGTCTCATCCATTGTTTGCTGATGGGACAGTCAGAGAATGTCAAAATTTGGCAAATGTTCTGCACCAGTATTACTATGCAACCAGTCAAGCTATTAATCTAAATAAATCTGGTGTGTTTTTTAGCAAGGGCTACCCTTTGAGCTTGAAGAGGAATATGGCACAAGAGTTACGAGTGCCTATTATTGACAAAACTGGGAAATACCTGGGAATTCCATTTGATTGGGCACAAACAAAAAAGTAGATGTTTACATGGATTCTTGCTAGAGTGAACATGAAGCTTGAAGGCTAGAAAGAAAAGTTCTTTTCTAAAGCTGGCAAAGAAATATTGATTAAAGCCGTTGTACAGGCTCTTCCTCAATATGCTATGTCAATTTTCAAAATCCCTATCTCAGTTTGTAAAGCCATCAAATAAAGAATTGCAGCTTTCTGGTGGAAACAAAATGATTCCAAAAGAGGTATGTACTGGAAGAAATGGGAGGTCTTGAAATCTAGAAAAGATGAAGGGGTTCTCGGCTTCAAAGACCTAATTAATTTCAAAAAGGCTATTTTAGGCAAACAAGCTTGGAGACTTTCAAAATCACCATCAACCTTATGGAGCCAGATTCTAAAAGGAGTTTACTATCCAAACGGAGACCTATGGAAGGCAAAAATAGGGCAACATCCATCTTGGGGTTGGCGAAGTATCCTAATAGGAAGGGACACTATAGAATTAGAGGTAAGGTGGATTGCAGGAAATGGGAAAAGCATCAACGTTTGGCAAGACAAATGGCTTCCAAGGGGAGTGATAGGAGGACCAGCAAATAAGGATGATCATGTGCATGTTGCTGAATTATTAAGCGATGAAAGGAGGTTATGGGATACCACCTGTGGTGGCGGCGTAGTTGGTTGAGCACTCGTTCCTTTTGCGAGAGGTCCAGTGTTCGACTCTCTGCGTCGTCTGTCTTGTTGGAAAGGAACCCACGACTTACCCGGCAGGTAAGGGTGGTGGTGACTCTACCTGCTCCAGGGTTTACCTCGCTGGGTTGCCGGCTTACGGGGGTTCCCTGGGTTACCAAAAAAAAAGGAGGTTATGGGATAAGCCTAAACTTCGCAATCTTTTTTATGACCAAGTAGTCAATGAAATATTATCAACTCCCATTTGCGCTCACCTACAGGAAGATAGGCAGATCTAGATGGCAAATAAGTTAGGCTCCTACACAATCAAGAGTGGCTACAATAGGGTCTATTCATTGGCCAACAACCACGACTCAAACAAAGCAACAACTTCCTATCAACCGCCTAGATCTCTATGGACCAAATTATGGGATATTCCAGTCCCCCACTAAAATAAGGTTTTTCCTATGGAGTATATGCCAAAATGTAATTCCAATAAAGGATAATCTCTATAAGAGGAGAATCTTACCTAATCCCCTATGTCCCCTATGCTTTCGGCAACCTAAAACAATAGAACATATTTTCTTCGTATGCAAAAGGACTCGGCATATATGCTAGACTCGTGCCTCAATCTCTACAACAAGACTAATTCAGTTACTCGGATGGACAAGTGGTTTGCAAATTTCTTTGCAGCAAAAGCGCACTTACCCTTAGCAGATATGGTGGCCAGCACAATATGGTTAATTTGGAAGCTCTGAAATGACTACATCTTCAAATCCTGACCCCCCAAGGCTGACTCCATAGTAGATCTAGTCCAAGCATAAGTTCGGGCTTTCTCCGAATGGAACCCGAACACAGAACAACAGATAACTAGAAGGCGAAACTTACTCGATTGCTGGACAGTGCCAGACAACAACAACCTCAAGCTCAACGTCGACTGCTCTTGAGCGAAGGGAGAGGAGACAAGCTCTGTGGTTGGGATAGTGCGCGACTCGCGAGGCATGGCGATCGACGAATTTGCGAACGAGATTCACGTTGCGTCTCCTCTGCACGCCGAAGCCCTAGCGCTTCGCACGGCTTGCACTTTTGAAACAAATAACATAAAGTCACGTGGGAGAAGTTCGGTTCGGGGGAACTAAGTGGGAAGTACAAAGCGACAATATTTCTCTGGTGGAAGCAATATTGGGCCAGGCTAAAGTCCCATGAGCTGTGAGCAGTTTGCTAGATGAAAGCAAAGGTATTCTATAAAGTTTAACCTTCGTGAAGTTATTCTATTGCTCAAGAGAAGCCAACCAAGCCGCTAATTGGGCAGTGAGATGTCATCGCCTCAAAACCCTTTTCCTAAATTGGTTATCCGCACCACCCCCAACCTCTTTGGAGTATTTTATGTTGTGAATCCAATCTATTGTCTACTTGTAATTCTTGCTTTATGAATGAATTAATGACATATTTCAGACCCAAAAAAAAAAAAAAAAAAAAAAAAAAAAGATGGGTGGGGTCGAAAATGATTAGACTCGAATCGACTCTTTTTTTTTACAATATAATTTTAGCAACTCACACCCTACCCGACCTCAGATTTTGTCTTTTTTAATTTCTCCTTAAGTTAATACTTTTGAAATGTGGGTGACTTATAAACTGGCTTGTTGAGTCAATGAGGGATCTCAAGTGCTCAAATAGGGTCGTGGGCTAGTAGGCATGGCATGTGAGCATCATGAACATGTGGGTGAGCATCATGAACATGTAGGTGAGCATCGAGCTGATAGACGAGAACAAAGAGGCTTTAGGACTAGGAACCTGTGGGCTCCAGTTTGATGAACTAGCCTATTTTATGTTTTTGGGTATAAAATCGAATTCTTATAATACAATAAAAATTACACAATTTCACTACAAAAATGTGTTTTAGTCATGCTATTATATGTTCATGTTGAAGACCATGCTTTGATTCTTGATGCATGCAATAGTATCTTCTTTTAAAAAGAAGCTCTAGAACTGGCCTCAGGGGATATGCGCTCAAGCACCAGCTCTTGAGTATGGGCACTTGGGTCTTGGGCTTGACCTCAAGGTCCTCGGTCCCACCTCAAGTGACTTGGGCCCAAACTCTGTGAACCTAGGTTTAGCCTCAATGGACTAGGGCGCTAGTGAGTCGGGTGAGAGAGGAGGTACCATGTATAATCATTGGAGACTCGGGCATAGGCACCACGTTTCCAAGCTTGACCTCAAGGGACCCAAGCCCGGCCTATGTAGACTCAGGCATGAGCATCAAAGTCCATGGCTCAATCTCAAGGGACCTACACACTCTCTCTCTCTATGGAGGGAGGAATCGAGCCCACCACAATGGACCCAAGTCGCGCTCGGGACTCGGCGATGAGCTAGGTTGCCGCTAGGGATTGAGCCTCACCTCGAGAAACTCGAGCTTGCCTTAATGGATTGGGTAGGGTGCTAGTGACTTGGATGTGGAAGCTGGGTAGCCAAGCATGGCCACTAGGTACTCAAGCAAAGGCACCAAGGTCCCATATTAAGCTTTGAGGGATATGGGCTTGGCCTCCGTGGTATTGCGCATCACAGTCTTGGGCTCAATCTTAAGGAACTTGGGCCCAATCATTGTAGACCTGGGTCCAATTATCGAGGAACTAGGCTTGACCACAAAGGATTTGTGCAAGTCACTAGTGACTTGGGCACGACAGTTGGGTTCCCGGGAATGGCCATCGGGGACTAGGCATGGTTCTTTCCTTTTGCCACATTTCGCTCAAAGATTTGAAGGGAGATAGCGCATCAAGCTGTTCGCAAGGGCCAACTTGATCATCTTCCCCAGGGTTCCCTCATATGGGATCCCTAGGGAAAGAGTATATTACAGCGTCTCTAATTCGTGAATCTCTAATGATTGTTGTGTTTCGCATGCTGGATTCTCTACTATTCTATGTTCTTCCCAAGCCCATCATTGAGCAACGAGAACCAACCTCAAGGGACCTAGGCTGGCCTCCAAGGAGCCGGGCATGGATACTAGGCACTAAGGTCTCAACTTTGGCTTGAGAGACCTAGGCCCAGTCTCTCTAGATCGGAGTTTGGTTGTCGAGGAACTTGGCCCGGCCTCAATATATGTAGGCTTGTCTCAATGGACTCAAGTTGGATGCTAATGACGTGGGCACAAGAATCGGGTGCTCTAGCATGGCCACTGGTGAGCTGGCCACGGACACTGAGATCTCAAATTTGGCATTGAGGGACCTAAGCCAGCCTCAACGGACCTGGACCTAGCCACCAAGGAACTGAGCCCAACCTTGATGGACCAAGGCCGAGTGCTAGTTACTTGGGTACAGGACCAAGGTACCGAAGCATGGCCTCCTGGGAAGGCGGCAGGGAGAAGATGATCTCCGAGGTCAATTTCAACGAGATTGATTGCTACCTCGGTCCTGTGGACAAGCTTCATTACTCGACGTCGGCGGTCGGTTTATTGGACAGTGGAGGAAGCGGCTAGCAGGATGACAAGATCAGCTCCAGGGTCCAGGTTGCAATGGTGAAGCCAGAGGATGAGTTCCGCAACGTTCTCCTAAGTCACACGAGTCCGCTTATTGGACAGTGGAGGAAGCGGCTAGCAGGATGACAAGATCAGCTCCACGGTCCAGGTTGCAATGGTGAAGCCCGAGGATGAGTTCCGCAACGTTCTCCTAAGTCACACGAGTCCCCTCGAAGCGGACTCGCTCGTGAGTCATGACCATGTCGTCATCCTCAGTCCACCCGTCGGATCTCCTCCTCTGACGCCACTGATGTCGTCTTCGTCGATGACGATCCGACGCGCACAAGGGTCTCAATCTGAGCTTCGATGAAGTGAGAGCCGGATCAAGCAGGATCCAGCAGGAAGAGCAAGTGATAACATCAGTTATCGGTCCACGAGCAGCATCCGTGAGGTTGATCCCGTGTCATCTGAGGAATGGAAGTCCGGGGCGACGTGGCCATGGTAGACAAACTAATGGGTCGAGCCTTGGATTTATGGACTAGATTTGTTTGGTGGTGGAGGAGACGTGATAAGGGTTTATTTTGAGAAAGGAAACGGCAGTGCGGTCACTAGATGGACAAGTTTGCTGGAAGTTTGTATTTTTTAAAATTTTATAATAGGTTAAGAGATGTTTTGTGACGCATAAAGATGGAATTTTTTTTTTTTTTTTTGAAGGTTTATTAGAGACAAAACACCTGATGCACCCAAAGACGACGTGGAAAAATGACAAGGCATGCAATTACTTCTCAGCCCAATTTGTTAGGTGGAAGCATGTGCGGTGCATTTCTGGTCCTTGGTAGCGATCTGCCTCCTTCCTACCTCCCCTCCCCCATCTGATCCGTGTTTTTTCGTCCTTTTTTTTTTTTTTTCATTCCACGTCAGGAATTAGTTAGGGGTAACTTGCTGACATGGCCGGACGATCGTGTCATCATTGTTATCCAAGAGATAAGTGTATTAGACCAACAAACATATAATTTAGAAAAGAGTTATGTTAACGGGTGTTCTCAAATACTTTTTTTCATATCAAATACTAAAAGGATATTATATTTTCAATCACCGATTATTCGCAGTGCAAGAAGAATCGCGCTTGGATTCATTAATTAAAGATTTAACATATGCCCTCGTGCGAACTTGTTAACAAAAATCCTTTTAAAGTTGGATCATACAAAAAGGTTCAATGATAACTTGGGACAATTGAAAAAGTTTAGAAATTTACTGTGTCTTTCACCCTTCAAAGATTATTTTACTTATTCAAAAGTTGTGAAATATCTTCTTTAGATAATTGAATTTCGAGCTATTTACTTGATAGTCCAACTCGTATTAATTTCAGATTTGCCATTATTAAATAGAAGCGATCAAAATCTTGTGGTGGTATATCTTGTACTTATTTATTGTCGATTTCGAATCATCATTTTCTTCATTCACTCAAGGCCGCGTGATCATCCAATAACTAATGCGTATCATATTATTGAATTGTCACGATCGGGGAAGATTTATCGAGATGAGTGTGGCTTAATAGATCCATTGAGTAGTAAAAAAAAAAAAAAAGGAAAAAGTAAATGGTTAATATTACAAAGAAGACAAATTTACTCTCATCAAAAACCCAAATTGGTATATTTGTTAATTTCAATTAAATTATATTAATATCACAAAAAATTTTAAATTAGTACAATTGTGACAAATAGATGGTAGAATTTTAAATTTATGCGATCTAACTTAGTAATATAATGATAAAATTTATTGAAAATTAATGGAGGGTAAATTTATTATATGTGTACTATTTTAGTTTCTTCGTGATGTTAACTCAAAAGTAAATAATGGAAGAAACCAAGGGGAAAAATGAAAGAAGAAGAAAGAGGAAGAAATTGTACAGGGTCAGAAAAACAGCAATCGCTGCGAAATTTGGGGCAGAAATGAAAAAGGGAAATTGAAATACGCAGCTTCGACAAAATCAGACGAATATAAACCGAATAAAAAAAAAGAAAAGAAAAATGAAGCAAAAAATTGAGTCAAGAGGGCCCTCTGGTACCGGGTGGGTGGCTGATGCGAAATTCTCTGTCTCTCTCTCTCTCTCTCTCTCATCCCTGCGCGAGAGCCTCGACCTCAATCGAGTGAGTTCTTCTTCTTCTTCTTCTTCTTCTTCCATCCTGCTGCTGCTGGTGGTGGCTGCTGCTCCCGTCGCCAGCTCAATTCTCAGTCTATTTTTTTTTAATAACTATATTCATTTTTTTCTTTTTTTAGGGTGATCTTGAATGCGTTGATTTCGAGTCCAATTTCGCATATCCTCGAGAGGCGTCCCATTGCCAGGAATCGACGCCGGCATCGGAAGCCCGCCAGGAACCCTAGATCTCCCCGATCCGAGGCACCCCCCTCCCCCCCGCCCCCGATTCGTCGGTTCTCGAGGCGGAATTGCCCCTGCCCGGGTCGGATCTCGAGGCTCGCCGCGCCGTCGCGGCCTCCCGGGAAGCGCCCCGCGGTTTTTTTTTTTTTTTTGCCCCTCTTTTTCCTGATTCGCTGGGGGCGCGTCCGGTTTCCGATCCGGATTCGAGGATCGTTCGGCGGCGGAGGGTCGGCGTGATCCTGGGCGGGAGGTTCGAGGGGGATCGCGGAGGTTTAGGGTTTTCCGTTGTTTAGGTCCGATGGCGAGCAATCCTCCATTCGAGATGGAGGATCAGACCGACGAGGACTTTTTCGACAAATTGGTGGACGACGACGATTTCGGGCCTTCGGGATCGGCCTCGGCCTCGGCTTCCACCTCCGATGCGGCGAGGAAATTTTCTAATTTGAGCATTGAGGATTCGGGCGGATTAGCTGATCCGAAGCTGGCAAGAGAGGATTCCGCTGATTTCGGAGTGGCGGCTCAGGTCGCGCCGCCCGCAGGTGAGAAGAAGTCTCTTCTGCCTCCGGACTCATCTAATCCCGGTCCTGCAGTTGATGCGGTACCGATTAAAGGCGCAGCGGTGGAGCGTTCGAATGATGGGAGTGGGCACGATGCAATGGGGAGCGGAGATCATATGGATGCGGCTTCAGGATCGCTTAACGTGGCTGCAGATGCGAGCGGTGCGTTGGCATCGGCCAGTTCGTTTGAGTTTGACACTCTGATTGCGTCGAATGATAATAGTGGCACAGGGTCTCAAGATTTGGTTGACCCATCTAATGAAAAGGATAGTGGATCTGGCGGGAAAATCAAGGAAGTGGGATGGGGCTCATTTCATGCAGATGCTGTTGAGCATCCCCAGGGCCATGGGTTTGGATCCTACTCCGATTTTTTCACTAGCTTGGACAATAGCGGTGGGGAGTTCCCCAGTAATTTCCCGGAGGTTTCAAACCATGAGTCATTACTTGCAGCAGGTAATGCTGAATATCAGGCTGATGGATTGGAAAACTCTGCGCATTATGCACAGCATCAGCAGGACCAAGGCTATGGGGCTGGCCATGACGAAAGCGCTAATGTGCAGGATCTTAGTGCTAGTCAGTCTTGGGACAATATGTATCCAGGGTGGACATATGACTCCAATACCGGACAGTGGTATCAAGTGGATGGTTACGACCCCAATATGAATCTCCAAGGGAACTCTGATAATACTACAGGTCAGGAATGGCCTGCTAGTTCTGATGGAACATCGGAGGTTTCTTATTTGCAGCAAACTGCTCAGTCTGTCGTGGGAACTGCTGTGGAGCCTGGGACGACTGAGAGTGTCTATAGCACGAATCAGGTTTCAGAGGGGAATAACGGCTATCCAGATCATATGGTATTTGATCCTCAGTACCCTGGTTGGTATTATGATATGATTGCCCAAGAGTGGCGTACACTAGACAGTTATACTTCTTCTTTACAATCATCAGGTCAATCTCATGGTTACCAGAATCAAGATGGATCGATTACCACTGATTTTATGAGCCAAGCTCATAATAGCGTTCATGGTGACTACGGGCAGGCTAACAATTATGGGTCACAAATTAACGTTGGTCAAAGCCAGGATAGTCATTGGGATGGATCATATAGTGAATACAGTCAACCGAGCAGGAATGATACTCGGCAACCAGGAACAGTCGCAAAAAGTGATGCAATTTCAAATTTTGGAGGAAAACAGCAATTTGACTCTCTGTATGGCTCCGAAGTTGCTGCAAATAACCACATCAATCCACAGAATTCATTTAATTCTTTTGGAGCAGTTGAATCACATGGAAAATCAGGCTGGAATACGAGTGAGGTTCAGAAGGCTTTTGGATCGCAGAGCTTTGTCCCCAGTCAGCCATTCAACCAGGCAAATGTTGGGCGGCAAGATCAACTGCATTTCCCCAATGATTTTTATGCGAATCAGAAGCCAGTAAATTTTGCACAGCAATCCTTTCAGGGTACTCATCAGTTTACTCCAGCACATAACCTAGGACTATCTTCGGCAGGGCGTCCTGCCCATGCCTTAGTTACTTTTGGATTTGGTGGAAAACTCATAGTAATGAAAGATGCAACTTTTGCCAGTAACCCATCATATGGAGGCCAGGTTTGTCTTTTAGACTTCTCCTTAAGTTAATTTGGTCTTGGCAAGCTGAAAGGGATATTTTTTCTCTTTTTATGGTTCTATACTTTGAAGAGAATTTATGTTCCTGAAATTCCTCTGGATCGTGTTTTGCTGTTGAAGTATATTCATTTCAGAGATTGTTCAGATAGAGTGGATCTTTAACATTATGCTACCCTTGCTTTAAAAAAACTCTCATTTTTTTTGTCGTTTTCCCTCGTTTTGGTGTGAAGGATTCTTCTGGGAGCTCAATTGCTGTCCTCAACATACTTGAAGTATTCCAAAAGAAGAATGATGCTTCGGGTAATGGAGTTGGTGCTTGCAACTATTTGCATGCTTTGTGCCAACAAACCTTTCCAGGTCCTCTAGCTGGTGGAAGTGTTGGAAGTAAAGAATTGAACAAATGGATTGATGAAAGGATTGTGAACTGTGAATCACCAGATATGGATTATAAAAAGGCAGAGGCTTTGAAATTGCTTCTGTCTTTGCTGAAGATAGCCTGTCAGCATTATGGTAAACTGCGATCTCCTTTTGGCACTGAAATGGCCTTTAAGGTAAAATGTTGTTCAGACCTGCTATCAACTTTGTTTCTGACTTATTCTTTGTTTTGGATGATTTTATCATTTCTATGAGGTTTATGCACATCAGCCTTTACATATTTTGCCAGGAAATCGTTACGAAGTAACTGTTTTTAAGTTTATACTTCTTGCTCTGCTTTTGCATCTCTTGATCAACGGCGGATTGGCATCTTTTCTTCAAATTTGAGATCTTCAAAATTGGTTGTCTCACTTCCTCTAAAAGAACTGGTCTCATGTGACGCAGTAGGTTTTCTTTAAAGAAATACATCGTCTAGGGTTTTTATGTGCATACATATTCCATGCTTTGGTTCCTTTTCTGCTTTAGAAAAATGGCATATCCTCTGGCTTAAATTTTTAGTCGGCTTCTCTACTGGAAAAATTTCCAAATGTTGATATCTGCCATCTAGACATGGTTTCATATGATTAATTTGCTGAGAAGTCCAATCGGGTGATGGGAATGCTGAATCAGAAGTTTGTGCCATGGTTTGAGGATGTTATCACTCTTGTTCTTTTTCATAACTTTGATTTTATATTTCTTCTTTTCTGTTTGGGTCCTTTCATTTTCAGTGTTGTCATGGACTGGACAATTAAGTTGGTACCTGGAATCTTTTTGTCCTAACAGGAAGGTGATAGTCCTGAAACAGCAGTTGCCAGACTTTTTGCATCTGCTAAGAAAAATAATGGACCATTTGGGGGTTATAATTCTGAAAGCCGCTGCTTGCAGTTTTTACCTTCTCCTGAACAAATTCAGGTCTGCTAATCTCTCCCAACCTTTTCAATTTTTTCCACCTTGAGCAGTGATCTCATGTTCTTTAAATGATCTTGGATTTTTTGGGTAGGCGACTGCCTCTGAGGTGCAGAATCTTCTGGTTTCTGGAAGAAAGAAAGAGGCTTTACAGTGCGCACAAGAAGGTCAGTTGTGGGGACCGGCCCTTATACTTGCCTCACAATTGGGGGATCAGGTGAGGTGGCCCTTTCATGTTATTTTATATTCCCTTTTTACTAACGATGCACAACTTGAGCGGCTAATGCTTGGCTGTATTTCTGGTTCTTGGATTGGAATTGGCTTCTTGCAGTTTTACGTTGATACTGTAAAGCAAATGGCACTCATACAGATGGTACCTGGATCACCGTTGCGGACATTGTGCTTGCTTATTGCAGGTCAACCAGCTGAAGTCTTTTCAGCAGACACCAACCCCGTTAGTGCTCCTGTTACCACAATTATGTCTCAACGTCCTGCTCAGGTGTGTTTGGGTGGCTATCCTATTTTTAGTTGGTCATGAAACTTATTCTGCATGTGTTGAACCTTGTATCTGGTGGATCTTCCTAGTTTTTATTGTAGGAAATGGACCAAACTTTTATCATTATAATGAGTGAAAGCTCTTGGATTATTTATGACTGAATTGATCTCATTGTTATATCTTCTCTGTTGGGAGACATCGGCATCATAACTGACTCTATGATTGTAGTTATGATCTATACAAAATTAACTAATATTTTGCTTTCTTTGCAGCCTGGGACCAATGGTATGCTTGACGACTGGGAGGAAAATCTGGCTGTAATTGCTGCAAACAGAACCAAAGATGACGAGCTTGTAATTATTCACCTTGGGGATTCTCTATGGAAGGAAAGAAGTGAGGTATGTGCGTTAGCATTTGTTTTATTCCTTGCATACAGGAATGGGAGATTTGTAATTGAGTCTTACACAAGAATCAATGCCATCGAGTCCTTACACAAGATCTATGGTTCAGATAATTGCAGCACATATATGCTATCTAGTGGCCGAAGCAAATTTTGAGTCATATTCAGACACCGCAAGACTCTGTCTTGTGGGAGCAGATCACTGGAAATGTCCACGAACTTACGCTAGTCCAGGGTCTATACAGGTATTGCCATCTCATTTGGCTGTCAGCTTCTTATTGTAATTTCATTTTCTTATGCCGTGATTCATTCAGTAGACTGCATGCTCTTTAAGTAAGTGTTCCGGAAATGATATTTCTTGGAGGTACATGTGTACCGATGATCTTTTGTGATGTTGCTGTGTAAACTTCTTATGACTAACAGATTGCCTCGGTCTCTAGTCTTGTACGCTTCTTTTTTCTGATTAACTTTGTACTTCCATCTCTAGAAAATATAAAGTGTGCATGCACTTTATGTTGGCCATACACATGCTATGCAGCTTATTTATTTATTTTCCCACCTTCTTGTTGTTTGCTTGTTCTGTGAGGTCTGTTGACTTTTTTATCTTGTTAGATCTACCTTAAACAAATATGGTGCTATGTTGAGGTTTATTGGCAGAAGAAATTGTGATTAAGATGCTTGGAACTTGCACAAATCCTTGTCTTTCCTGCTTTTGATATCATCAGGGTACTAGAATCTATTATACAGTTTTGACGAGAATTTTGCGTAGCACAAGTTATTTATACTTTTAGTTCTTCGTCCTTGGTATCTTGCTGGGGATTTGACTTTGAGGACTACTGTTAATTTTGTTTCAGAAAGGAGAGGTTTGAATTTATTCATTCCGACAGCTGTAGAAATGAGAAATGTTGATCATTTCCTTGAATTGTGAACTCCACTGTGTTTCTTGATGTGTTTGCGGTGGAATAGAAGGTTGATATAGGAACAGGTTTCCTTCTAATGCCTATCTGTATGCTGTTCATATTAGGAAGGAAGTATAGGACACATGCACGCACACACAAACCCAGTTGGCAGGCATGTAAAATGCCAAGTTCAGACAAAAGCAGTAGGTCCATTGCCCTGTTGTTTACTTGAATAGTGCCTGTTCAGAAAGTCTGTGGCTCTGAACTAGTTGGATATCCTGTTAATAAGATTGGAATGCATTGGTTGATCCTATCTTAGTGATGATGATATTTAGATGTTGGTGAGACAGATGTTGTGGGAGAGATGAAAATTTTTTAGGCTGCTACCCCAGTGATGCCTTTGATCGGAGTTGATCTAATGCACTTCTTAGAGGAAGCTAAGATCAGTTTTGAATCATTAGTCATAACACATTGATTGCTTGTATATAACCTAGTTGCACCGACACAGACACGTGACACGACACAACACGACATGCTGACACGTCATTTCTCAAAAGTAGAGAATTTTGACACGTTCCGACATGTTATATATTAAATAAATATTTTAATATATAAATGCACAAATAACTGAATAATAATAATAAAAAGAGCCTAGAATTAATATATACTAAAAACATTAATCCTACATTTGTTAATATCATTAATTGTTTTAATTTGACAAATTCAACTACATTTCATTGTAATTTTATTGTAATAATCCATAAAACTTGGAGGAAAAAACAAGTAATCCACGTTCCATTATTAAATTTAAAATTTAACGATAAGAAAAAAAAAACAATCAACATTCCATCATCAAATATAACAAAAAGTCATTCATCCACATTATCCACTTCTTTTGAAAAAAAAAAAAAAAAAAAAAAAAAAAAAGACTCTATCTCCGACTCATCAAGTGAAAAATTTGCAACTTCAAGCATCCCAACCTCTTCAAACGAGTATTGGAAATTTGTTTTAGCTTTTATGATTTTTTTTTTTTTTTTTTCATATATTTATATTTAGACCCTAAAAGTTTTGGAAATTTGTAAAAATAACCCCGTGCGTGTCAGAGTCACGTGTCGGAATTTCCGACTCGTGTGTTGGAGCGCGTCGAAGGCAATTGATCGCGTGTCGGAGCGTGTTAGACATGTGTCGGAGTGTCGGACACGACACGAAGGGTCCCAGAGAGTGTCCGTGCAACCTAGTATATAACCATAAGTCTGGCACCTCTGCTTTATCTTGTTAGTGTGAGAAATTGTATTTTAATGTGCGAAGCTTATTGTGCCATGTTTTTTGGACAGAGGACGGAGTTATATGAATATTCAAAAATGCTAGGAAACTCTCAGTTTATCCTGCTACCGTTCCAGCCATATAAGCTCATATATGCCTATATGTTGGCGGAAGTGGGAAAAGTTTCTGACTCACTGAAGTAAGCATCGGGCCTTTTCCTGTTATTTTGACATTTTCAAACAGCATTTCTAATGTGGCATGGTCTTTTAGGTACTGCCAAGCACTGTTGAAATCTCTGAAAACTGGGCGAGCCCCTGAAGTAGAGATGTGGAAGCAAGCAGTTTTATCTCTTGAGGAGAGGATTAGAACCCATCAACAGGTGAGTTCTGTTAGTTTAGACCGTACACCACATAGCTAGTAAGCAGACTGAGGTCCCATCCTTCGACTGGTTAAATTATGAGTGAGTAATGGATATTTATCACGATCACCATTTTGACGGACAACTTGTTTGTAGGGTGGGTATTCAGCAAACTTGGCTCCGGGAAAGTTAGTTGGTAAACTGCTCAATTTTTTTGACAATACTGCGCATCGGGTTGTTGGGGGGTTACCACCACCTGCGCCATCAACATCTCAAGCAAGTATTCAAGGTCTCGAACAATTCCAACAGCCAGTGGCTACTAAAGTTTTGAGTAGTCAATCAACAATGGCCATGTCATCCTTAATGCCATCTGCTTCAATGGAGTGGTCAGCTGATAGCAACAAAATGACAATGCAAAACAGAAGTGTCTCAGAACCAGATTTTGGGAGGACTCCTAGACAGGTTTGGGTATTTGCAATTAAAGAGACTTTCTGGAGCGTTCTGCTTTTTGCTTGAAAACTTCTGTTAATGTTGAAGTCGCAATGTTTCTGATTTTGGTTTAAGTTCTGATCAGGTTGATTCATCAAATGAAATAACCTCGGCTAATGCTCAGGGCAAGGCTTCAGTGTCAGAGAGGACATCCCGCTTTAGTAGGTTTGGATTTGGCTCGCAGCTTTTACAAAAGACCGTGGGGCTAGTAATGAGACCACGCTCAGATCGTCAGGTACTTTGGTTTCGTACTAATGGATTGTGCTAAATCTTTTGTATTAGCAATATCTGCAACTGATCTGAATGTTGTGTCGCCTGCCATGTAATTTGAAGGCTAAACTGGGCGAAACGAATAAGTTCTACTACGACGAGAAGCTAAAGAGATGGGTAGAGGAAGGTGCTGCACCTCCTGCTGAGGAACCTACCTTCGCTCCTCCTCCGACAACCGCAGCATTCCAGAACGGAATGCCTGACTACAACCTGAAGTCAGCACTGAAGAGTGAAGGACTTGTCCCCAATGGAAGTCCCGAATTTAGAAGTCCAACACCGCCAGACCACACCTCAGGAATTCCACCCATTCCACCCAGCTCAAATCAGTTCTCCGCTCGAGGGCGTATGGGTGTTAGATCAAGGTACTTTCTTAGTAATAATTATGTGATAACTCCACAGTGCTTATTTTTTGTAAAGACTTCAGGTTATTGCTGTTGTCACAGGACATGATCTTGTTGGATGATATCTTATTCTGACATTGAGTGGGGTTGATATTTCATCGTTTCTTTCACTTAAATTCATTTTAGACAATGAATGCTGACAGATAATTTATTTTTTGGGGATTTCATTTCTTTTAGTTCATTTTTATAAGGAACAGGTAAAAACCTTTCTGTGTTGATTTGACAGGTACGTTGACACCTTCAACCAAGGTGGTGGTAGCCCCGCAAACTTATTCCAGTCACCATCTGTGCCAGCCGTTAAACCTGCAGTTGCTGCCAATGCAAAGTTTTTCATTCCCACCCCAGTAGTATCATCAGGTGACCAGACGATGGAGGCCATAGCTGAAAGTGCACACGAGGAAACCTCAACTACTGAAGAACCTTCGACATCCTCTGCATATGACTTATTCCAGACTTCTGCACCTCCTTCGACAGCCATGCAAAGGTTCCCAAGCATGGGTAACATCCCAAGCAAAGGGGCTGCATCAAATGAAAATGGTTCTTTCCAATCTCACTCGCGCCGAACAGCATCATGGAGTGGAAGCTTCAATGATGCATTGAATCCACCTAAGAATGTGGAGATAAAACCTCTAGGTGAGGCATTGGGCATGCCTCCTTCAGCTTATATGCCAAGCAATCCTACTTCAATGCCCATGCCGATGAATGGTGGAGGTTTTGCAGATGACCTTCATGAAGTGGAACTTTGAGCAGAAACTTTCTTCAGTCGGAAGAACTCTGAGCAGAGAGTTGGAACATGTAAATATTCAAGTTTTGTTTCGTGTGATCAATCGGAGTTCCATTGCCGCTTCATCTTATAAAAATGATGAAAGGTCACACAAGCCAGCTCCTGTATTATCTTGAATAGTTTTAGATGTTTGCAAGCACCGGATCTGGACCACCTACGCCGGCACTTTACCAAGTGGATCTATACCCGAGGTATATTCTTCACAGTTGAAGGCTGATAAATTACCTTAATTATCAATTGATGTTAGGACGAGGGATGGGTTTCTATACATACGAGAATAGAAAAGTCTGCAGGGGCGGCTTTTGTATAGTTCATTTGTTCATTTGTTTGGAAACAGATAGTCCCTGAAAGGAGAACATTCAGATGGTTCACAGGGAGGAAGGAGAGCCTCGCTGAATTGTAAAAGCGTAAGTTGGCTTGGTGGTTCTTCTTTTGTAACCCCTTTTTTAAAATCTTTTTGGCCTATTCCGATGCTCAACTGCAGTATAGAGTCGATCTGTCATAGACGCTGTAATTTTCTTTTTCATTTCGAGAGAAAAGTAACACAGATCTTAAGTTTGTTTCGCTTAGCCAATTTTTATCAGAATTTTCTCGTAGTTAGATTGACACACCAACCAAATTGCGCATCGGGTACTTTCTGATGCTCGCTTCTTTTTCTGAACTTTGATTTCTTTTGTTCTGGTAGCGCGCTCCGTAGTTCGTTGCTTTCGGAGGCGCAAAAGTTTCGAACAGCACAAAACCTCATGACCCAATTTTAGCCGATGATAGAGGGGTCGATTTCCCACCTACCACCACATCATCCGTCTTCGTCATTTGATAAAACTGAACTGATCGAGGGCACGCAAAGAATATTAACATCTTCACATGCGGTGCGTTACCCACATGAAACTACATAGTCGAGTGCATCGAAGGCCTACCTCTAATGACAAATGGTATGCAACTTAATACTCAGCTGCGTGCTCAACAACGATGGGCGGATTCTCATAAGCAGAGGCTTGTGAAATAGACGTCTGCCAACACACGGGTTTCAGTAATCACTAATCACAAAAACCAAGTGTCACGAATGATTTGGCGTAGCCTTTGCCTTTCGATCGGCCTAAATTCAACGGAATAGATTATATTGGTCCGACGCACAAGATAGACCACGTTCCTGAGGGCACTTCCTTTACGGAGATCCATACCCTTCTAAAGCCTAATGCCAAGTTGCAAATACAATGAGCATGGCATCGTTAGGCCGCTTAAAGAATGATATATATACAGAAACTTTCAAGTTTAAACTTCAAAAAGACTGCCTAGTTTAGAGGCCAAAAAGGAGAAACTTGAGCTGCAATTCGGCAACAACATGAGAAAAGAATAATCCTACTAGAACTCAGATGAACCAGGCGCCCGAGGAAAAGGTATTGTGTCTCTTATGTTCTCTATGCCAGTGGCAAACTGCACAAGCCTCTCGAAGCCCAACCCAAATCCCGCATGAGGAACTGCCACATGAGGATGAAAAGCCGCAGTTTTCAATCATGGTTGTTCAAAATTGCTGCTTTGACATCGGAATATATGATTAAACAGAAACTCACTCACCTGAACCATAGCGCCGCAAATCAAGATACCACCAGTAGGTGTCTTTATTCAGCTTTAAGTCATCTAGACGGGCTTCTAGATACTCAAGCCTTTCTTCTCTTTGGCTTCCTCCAATGAGCTCCCCAACCTGCAAAAGAGTCGCCATTAAATAAGAAAGAGAAAAAGCTAGACTAGACAGGAAAGCCCGAAAACAACCTTATAGCCACCCATCTGTGAAGAGGTATGGCTTGGAAACAATTTGGCTGTAGAATGACCCATTGTTGGCAATTTTTATATACTCTGGTAGTCCTATTGGTTTATGCTGATTTTACCTCAACTTTGTCAATTGAAGTACTACTAGGCTAAGACATAGTGATACGTGGACAGAAATGATCTAAAATCCATTCATGTGCTCTCTCCAATGGAAAGGCTTATTAGTCGTCCAAGTTATAATACACATCCCCGAGTCACTTAAATTAGGAAACAATAGATGTGCTGGAACTAGAGGAACACAAACAACCTATTGATCTGTTGGAAAGGTGGTACGAGTCACCTTTCCTGAATATCCGAATTTAACAGACCTTTATAACTGAAGATTCTATTTATGTAGAGCTTATTTTCACTTTTCTTCATTTGGGTAAATAAAGATGGGGGATCTAAGTTTTACCAAAAAAAAAAAAAAAAAAAGATGGGGGATCTAATGGTGAGACTCAGGCATGGGCCTAAGGCCTAAGGCCAAGGAAAGGGTGGTTCTAAGTAACCGATACATCGGCCTTGGTCCTTTTTCTCCTCTTTTTTCTTTTTATTAAATTTTCTGTGGGAGAAATCCCTTAATAGCTTCATTTTCATCGTGTGGATTAATCAGCCAATGTCATCACCTCATGCTTGTTAAAATTGGCCGTCCAGTAGACTTTAAATCAGGAAGGGCATATGATAGAAGAGAAAAGGAAGGAGTCGAGTTTACCCGAGGTACCAACATATCCATAGCAGCAACTGTCCTTCCATCGTCATTTTGCCGCATATAAAATGCTTTGATATCCTAAATTATTAAGTATAAAGAAGCTTTCAATGCATTATATTCATTTCATAGGCAAGAAATTATGCTGAAAGCTGAATTTTTTTTTTCTTTTTGGGTAACGGGGCAGGGGCTGCGGGGTGGGGGGTGCTTTAACAGAAAGAATGCAGGGAGACTATGGCTCATACCTTTGGATAATCTCTAATGATTACTGGGCATCCACAAAAGACCTGTTCTGTGATATAACGTTCATGCTCGCTTTGCAAATCGCAGCCCCATTTCACCTATAAATCAGCAAAACCACTCTATAACAAGAAAAGATCATTCTGCATCGTGTTTCAGTTTAAAGATAAAAGAAAATGGAGTTCCATGATGCTAAGCTTTTCTACCTTTAGAAGATACTTTTAAAAACTCTTTAGACATAGCCAAGCTAAACGATGTAAAAATATGCTCTGATTTAGCATAAGAAAGAGAATTACCGGGAATTCAAACTTTTCTTGGATTTGACAAGTAATTCAACAGCATCAGTATAAGTCAACTGCACAAAGTCTTTATTAACTACATCCTGCGAAGCAAGGAAATGATCTCCCACACATCAGATCATACACCTAAAGTCCAAAAGACTTCACCCTCAAATGCATCAATTCTACAAACAAAAACATCTTCATCAATAATAACTCATACCGTCAGTCGATCGATTATTCCTTTCTCAATCCAGGTATTAAAGAATTCCATATCTTCCTTGCAATTTTCAAGTACATGCCTCACCTTCAACGGATAAAAGCATTCGTTAGATGTAAATTCACAAACAAAATTTTCCTATATAAGAGCTCCAACTAGGAAAGGCCAGTGAAAAGGTAACATACTACATACTGGAGATAGGCAGTTGCACAGGCCATGTCATCATCCAGATCAGCAAAGGCAAGTTCAGGTTCAATCATCTACAGGATGGATACAAATTTCAAAGCTATTGAAAAAGATTATTTTAAACAGTTGTTTTCAATATAAAATGGAAAGCAAAAATAGACACTTCTCACCCAAAATTCAGCCAAATGCCTTGCTGTGTTGGAATTTTCAGCTCGAAAAGTGGGTCCAAATGTATACACCTACAATTATAATAAACACACGCTCTTACTTCCGCAAATCTGATGCTGAAACGGAGGAGAGGATAACAACATACATCAGAGAGAGCAGTAGCATATGTTTCGGCATTGAGTTGGCCAGAGACAGTCAAGAATGCTGGCTTTGCAAAAAAATCCTGCACGTTGCACCAGGAAATTAAAAGAAAGAATCATGCTAAACAAGAAAGCACTTAGGAAATACAGACAGAACAAACACGTAGCCCTTTCAAAATGTTATCTCCAAATAGCAAGTCAACTCACTTGTGACCAATCTATTAAACCATTTTCAGTCTTTGGAATGGCATCGATGGGAGTAGCAGTAGTTTCTCCTGAACTTGGAATCTGTGGATGCAATAGGCAATAACATTATAAACTGCAGAACATATTTTTGTAATATGTAAAAATCAAAGAAGGATACATACCAAAGTAGTGACACAAAACTGCTCTCCTGCTCCTTCACAGTCAGAAGAAGTGATAATGGGACTTGACACCCAAACAAATCCATTTTCTTGAAAAAATTTATGTGTAGCATAGGCCAAAGCATTCCTGACTCTTGAAACCTAGATTTGGAGAGAGTTAAAGAAGAAAATAGATGCTTCAAAATTTTGCCATTTCAGAAATTCCGTCAAATGGTGCATGTCAGAGCATGAAAATGAATAATTGCAAGATCTCACAAAATCAATGCCATCACAAGTTTGACTGAGACAAGATATTCAACAAAAGGAGCAGACAAGACAAATAAATGATTGATTCTTGCAAAAGTGAAACATCAACATTCAATAATTAAAGAAAAAAGTTCATAGTTTGTCAAAGTCAACTAGATGTCCCATATCAGGTTCCTATTTTAAAGAAGGAACTCGATCACGATACTGGAATTACTATAGTTGACATCATCAATGGAGTTGAATGTTCTCATCATAAACTGGAAATCAAGGAACAACATCAACATAATCCTAAATGTGTCGCCAAAACAGGCAAATCCCAATGTGATGAAAGTTTGCTCGGACATTCTTGAATAAATCACTCTTTTCTCCAAATGTTTTGGATGACATCTCACAAAAAGAATAACCAATTGTCTTTGTTTTAAGAATACTGTGCAGCACAAGAAACTAGTTTATAACAGGAGAAGCCAAATTTGAAGTAGCAAAAATAACACTCTCAAAGTGATTTTTAGGGGTGTGCAAAAGAATTAGGACCCACCCGGACCGCTTGGAACCGGACCGGAATCGCCCAGAACCGGTCTTAAGAGAACCGGTCTAGTTCCCGATTCCAATTTATGGGAACTGGTGGATATCAATCCGCTTCCCGGTTCAATGGGCGGATCCGCCCACCTGGATTGGACCGGTTATATTATAATAATATATTAATTTTTAATATTTAAAAAAATTAGAAATTAGCAAATCTAAAATTTAGTGCTCTAATCACCATCTTGTCTTAATTTACTACTCTCCTACTTCATCTCGTCTCTCTTAGTTCAAAATCTCCCCAAGCTCCCTCTTCCTCTCCAATTCACCTCTGCATCTACTCATCACCCTTCGAGTCCTAGTCTAAACTCAGTGAAATAGTGAATTGATTCTCTTTTCCCCCCTCGAACTTGAACTCTCTCTCCACATCATCGTCATCCTCATGGCCACGTCCACATTCACCGTCACTATAGTCCTTTTCATTGTTGGGCTCGTCCCGCTATACCTCCCCTTCCTCCCCCTCCTCAGGCCTCCCCCCATCATCCTCATTTTCGGGGACGGGCAAACTCCATGTCTAAGAATGGCTCATTGTTCCTATTGTCCTCCTCATTGTCAATCTAGAGGGAGAAGCAGGAGACAGCGGAGGCAATGGCAAAGATGGTGGTGGTGGTCGGTATGGAAGCGGCGTGATGGTCATGACCACTGCCGCCGCCGCCGCCGCGCTAGTACTTGAAGAGAATAAAGTTACCATGGTTGGGAGAGTCAAAATAAGTAGATGTGAGGAGGGCGAAAAGGGAAGGTACGGAGGTTGGACCAATTCTATGGATTCACCCGAGAACCGGACCGGATCAGTGGTCCGGTTCCCGAGTGGATCCATGTAACTAGCGAGCGGTTCCCAGTTCTAATTTTTCAAAACTGGTGTTTAGCGGGTGATTCCTAGTTCTAGGTCGGGAACCGCCCACCCGAACCATGCACACCCCTAGTGATTTTCAACACTGCTTCTTGTTAAAAAAGCAGCATGAATTCCAACAGAACATCTAGAAAACTTTAAAGACCAGCAGGTGTAGTCCACTTCCCAGAAGGAAAAGAGGGGTGCTTTGCTTCCATAGCTCTTTACTTTAAAGTTTCTTCCCAGTTCGATAATTCTTGAATATCTAAAGTATCAATAGGAGTCTATAAAAATGCACTAAATCAACCACTGATACAAATTCAAACAATCATAATACCACGGAGAATGGTGCTTTCATCTCAATCAGTTCTGAAGTATATTTCAAAGTCAAGGCTGAATAAAAAAGCAGTAGAAAGAGATCCAGAACAATCCATATTAAAAACCTTCTGGAAATTGCCAAGAGGAAATTATGGGGCAGATAACACCTGTAAAAACAAGTGAACCGAAGGGGGAATATGCATGATAGGAGGACACTACAGCATCTACCAATCTTCTGTATGCTATTACATCAAGCAGTAAGCTTAAAGCAATTATGCATTAATAATCACAAAAAACAGATTCTTACCGCACCAAATGTGTTTGTTCTGGGTCGAAGATGAGCCTTTGTTCTTAGAAACTCCCTGCTGACCCTTTTCTTTTGAATGGGATAGGAAGGATCACTCTTGCCAACCTGTCAAGAAAACTATGAGCACAACAGCATTGCTGATTTAGCTAAAAAGTTGAGCACAAGTGATGAAATTGGATCACTTCACATAATAACATATTCAAAAATTCCGATAGCTCCATACCAACATAATTTTCTTGACCTTCAATTCCACCTTCTGCTTTGATCCTTGGCTGGCGACAAGGATCCCTTGTATCCAAATTGATGCACCGGTTGACACCAAGCCAGATTCTACCTATGATTTTACCCCAGAAATTAACAAAACACACCTCTGAGATGTCTCTAAAGGAGTGCATATATCGCCCTAGTCTCATGTGAAACCATTTCCTTCAGAAAAATATGCATCATAACCATGAAAATAACTGCATGATAAAATGAAGCATGAGAGTTTCCCGATCTCATGAAAGCTAGCACAATGTATGTAGACCAAAAATTTTATTGCTTGCGGGATTACCTGATCATATCCTTCAGCATCCGAATCCATGACACATTGCATATTCGAGAGGCAGGAACCATCGTTAACCTACATCGGAAATGGAAGAGAAAACCAATACGCCATCGAAATGCTTAATTACACTGAACACTTAACCCATACGGAACATTCGTGGCACGAACGAATCCAAGCATTATGATGGTACTATATATTAGCTTAAAAGATAAATCCTTTAAGAGAATCCGAGATACTAAACTCCTTTTTTTTTTCCTTCAGAAGTGATCCTGCAAATGCTGTGCTTCACTAGCTTAGCCAACTAAAAGCTTCAATTCACCAATGATAGATTACTCCGTGGAACTCAACATTCCCATTACCCACAAAATAAACAATCAATGCCACGAGCCAAAAATTCACATACAGAATCAATCATTACCTCGATGAACGTGACGCTGCTCTGGGCACGAAGAGTCCGGACCCATCCCATGACCGTCAGCGTCTGCCCGACCAGGCCCAACCCTTCTTCGGGGCCGCCCTTGATCTCCGAAATCTTCAACCTTTTCCTGAACTCGCCGACCCTGCCGCCGAACTCGCCCCTCGGGGGGTCCGCGAGCTCCGACTTCTTGGCCTCGACGGCCTCGCCGGACCGGAGGGCGGCGGCGATCGCGGTGCAGAGGCATCTCCGGCGGGGGCGGCGGCCGGGGGCGGAAGGGGCGGCGAGGGGCGAAGGCGGCGGCGGAGGGGGAAAGGTCGGGGCTTTGAGAGGGGATTGGAGGAGCAGAGGGCGAGGAGGCGGAGGGTGGAGTAGGGTTTGAGGCGGAGGGGAGCGGAAGGCGATAAGGGGAACGCCATTGGGACAGGGAGACACCTCGGAGCTCGGCCTCTTGTCTGTCTGGCTGTCCGCCTGCGCGCCTTAGAATTCTGACCACAGGGGAGCTCGACGCTCGAGTGAGCCAATGAAGAAGGATGAAGTTGCTGATGATGTCATGAAGATTTCATTTGCTCAAGAAAATAAAAAGGTCCCATGAGCTTATGTGAAAATCCAGGATGCACTCTCTTTACTCGATTCTCATACTCCTTTGTGAAATAGTTTGTCCTTGCCATGGCATTTCTTAAAAACTTTCTTTTTTGACTCGTAGTGAGATAGTAATTTGAATTCATTTTTGGCATCGTGTGAAATCAACGTAAAATAAAAATATTGAGGTGACGCTAGGAAACGTGTGATTGCCATTCATGGTGGATTGCAACATTTTGAATTGATGAATTTATATGTGATGTTCTGATCGTTTAACCGACTAATTGACATTGTTTTGTAATTACGACAAAATATTCACCGTTGGTAATGGGTTTTCCACTTTCCTTTCTGTATATTGTGTCTGTGTTTTTTGATATCCCCTGAGTACAATCTTTTTCTTACGTTTAGGGAGATACTCTGAACATATTTTCGTACGAGTTTCTCCTCCAGAAGTGAACAATCAAGAGAAAAAAAGTCGCCCTTCATCCTAGCCAAAAGGCTGAGAAAGTCTCTTCTTCTGTTTTGAACTCGACATGCTGATCCCTGTGTCCATTTCTATCACAAGAGTCAGGTGAACTAAAATGAAACTGTCGACTCGACACTCAAAAACAGAAAGAATAGAAAACAGCCGTTATCCAACTTCAAGTCCAGGGCATTGGATTGCATGGCAATTATTTCTTCCTCTGGCTTTTGCCAAGAACTAAAACATAGAGCATGTTAAAAAAAATGGGCGTCATAATGACCAATGGTGTTCATACTTCAGAATTGAACAACATAGTAAGCAATATCCACTGATCAATAGTAACTCCATTATTCAGGGGGATTACAAATTTTTCTTGGAAAAGCTCTAACAAGAAGAAACGTTGGGTACAAATCACGTCCAGTTTCATCCATATTTTTCATTTCCCTGTTTGCAAGCATCCTTATGAATTGATCAATACAAGAATGGAATGACAGCTTTCCTGCTCTTGGGATACTCCTCCCCAAATTTATCCAAATACCACCTGTGGTTTGCACGAGCCCGAGGCACCAAGTTGGCGCACGTGTAGAGGAAGAACCCGAAGCCGGCCCAAGACCATGTCATCACAGCCCATCCCAGCCACTCCACAATCTCTCCAAAATAATTGGGACAGCTCACAAACTCGAACAACCCTCCTCTTGGCACTCGATACCCTTTCCCTTCCCTCTTTAACCCCACCAACACCATGTCCGATGACATGTTCATATACATCCCACTAACAAATATCACCAATCCCACCAAGAATCTCCCCCAAAACCACCACCCACCAGCAGCACCGTCACTCTCGTAATTAGACACCCACCTGGCTTGCACGTAAGCATTCAAGAGATTGAACCCAAATGCCATGAAGGCCACAGTGACCGGAAAACGATTTGCAGCATTTGGTTGAGTACTTCTCTGACCACCGCTTGATCTGATGCGCAGTGGATATATGATTGTTCGATGAAAGTAGTGAAAGAGGAAAGGGGAGATGAGAATGAGGGATCTGGCGTTGGAGGAGTTTTTGCCAAAGGGGAAAATCAAGAGCGTGAGCCAAAGAGTGGGGCTTTCCATGAGGAACCAAGCAAGGGCTGGGGAGATGGTGGGGCCCCACCCTGAGCGGTGGTGCTTGCCATAAGGGGCTTGGATGTATCGTAGGGAGATGAAGGTGGGCGGTCCAATGAGGTAGAGAGCGAGCAGGCAGTTGTGAAAGAGTTTCTCATCCGAGATGGTGAGCATCTTTGAGTTTTGAATGTCTTTGCTGGTTGATGATGTGGCAATCGAGGGAAGAGTTTGGGAGTTTAATGTACGAATATGAATTAGACTCTCAAGCAAGCAATAAAATAGGAGCTGACAAATCGAGGTAGTATTGGCCGGAACAGACACCTTCTGCTCTGGTGCCTAGCTAGCTCCCATATAGTAGCTGCCAGATAAGGTTATATTGATGTCATTGGCATTTGGGATAAGGAAGAAAAATAACTGGTAGATTATATCTTTGAATCCTACGATTGACATGTGGTGTATATATAGCATTCAAAGTCAACCACTAGTAAGTTCACAGTGATAGGCAGGTAAAATAGTCAACCTTGTGATGGAAAATTAGGACAAGAGAGTTGGTCAATGTCCCACTGAGCGTACCTGCTATGATGAGAAAAAATCAACAGAGGGAAAGAAGGCCCAAGATTTCATTTTACTTCCATCGTGTAAAAAGCATACAAGAAAAGCCAGCTAAACAGAATAAAAACACCAACAATTTCGGAAAAAAGGATTAAATCCACTGTGATCAGAGCATAATTGCAAGCAGATAATGCCTAATGCAGAAGTAGAAATTTGAATGCATTTTTCTTTAATGATAAAATAAGTTAAAATACAGAAAAGCGCATTTGGTGAAAAAGAAATCGGCAAAAAAGTAGCAGCAAACTAATTCATCTCGTTGAGGAAACAGAGGAGGTGTCCATATGCTATCATCAGATGCTGATGTCCATGTTTGGGAGGCATGTTCAGCTAAATTTTATAGGGTTCGTGCCACAAACTAAGAACCTAGTCGACTCGGGACACCAAACAACCCTCACTCTCTCACCACTCCCAGGAAATTGGTACCTACTGCAACTACCACTCCACCCAAAAGCATCAGTCGTGCTTGAACCACTAGAGCAAACCCAAAAAGAACTCGTCTTGTTTTCACAGAGACATTTCAACAAGCAGGTAAGATGGACAGAAACTCAAACGACAGCCAGCACTCAAGTACAAGCACTGAAACTCGAAGAGTAGCAAGCAATGATACCACGGGTCAGGCGACTGGATTCGGAGGAAGCGACGACAGGGATCGATGCAGGGCAACCGGGAGGAAGAACCCAACGTGGGGTTTCATTCGGATCTGCATCATCAGCGTTCTCCCCTTCAGATTTCTCACTCCATGAATCTGCGAGGGAGCAGCGACGGCCCACGGGGGTGCTCTTTCAATGGGTACTGGAAAGGAAGCTATAATTCCTGAAATTCAGCTCGGAAAAATACAAAAAATCGAATCTTTTTAGATCCAAGTCAATGTAGATGCCCTTTTATTCTTCCCCTTAATAGTTCAGAGAAGAGAACCTCCTTTCGCTCTCCGAAAACTTGAAGAGAGAGAGAGAGAGAGAAGGCCGAAGCAAACTTCTCAATTGAATTAATTTAATTCTAAATCTTTTGGTATTGGTATCAATTTATTTTTTTCATGACCTGGGAACAATCGTACAGCCGGCAACCGATAGCATAAACCAGGTGACCCACACAAAGACTCACCTCCTACAAGCCGCATGTAAGTCGCGCAATAGGAGCGCGGAGTTTCAAACCCCTCCCTTTCTGAATGAGGGGTAGGGCATGAATCAGCGCGTCCATCGCGGGATGGGTTTATATTGATATCAATTCATCAACTCTAACATAATAATTTTAGATGATGTGTTATTTTTTTATTCTTTTTCCTTTTCCTTTTCTTTTATTTCTTCCTCTATGGACTTTTCTCGCGGCGAGGCTCACTGGCCACTAGGTGAGGGCGCAAAGCCCTTGTCGGCCATCAACAATAAACGCGACCTTCACCCAAGGCTGTAGGGGAGACGACTTAAGGCGAGGGTTGTGACCCTTGCTGGTGGTTGACGAGAACTTCGTCACCCTCACCTAGTGACCTGTGGCCAACGTCGGCCATTGCAAGGAAAAGTCCAAGGAAAAAGGAGAGAGAAAAGAAAAAGAAAAAAATTAATTAAAAATTTCAAAAATATTATTTAAAAATTATTACATTAGCATCAATCGAAACAGGGTGCTGTACCGACTCAACGCGGCAGAACCGTGAGGCTCTTAATTCCAATGGGGTCGGTCGGACCGAGTAAACTCACCAATCGATTTTCGTATCTGTGTTTAGCTTGAATGCAATCTCCGCGTTTCCAGCTACTTGCTGGAGCATATTACGAACAGCGTCTGGTGATTGCAGCAAAAGATTGGTCAAACACCACACTGAGAGAGCAGCATTGGTTACAAATTTTCCTAGAATAAATGGTCATTTCAAGTTCAATCTCCCATGCATTGTATCCCTATCCTCACTAGATGCCCATAGGAACAGTTCACCGAAGAATAATAATGCAACAAATTTAGCACAATAGAAGCAACCTTTCCTGTTTCAATAAATCTTTCAAAAAAATTATGGTACAGAATGCAGGAAGTACAAAAAATGTCAAACTTCCCCCCACATTGATCTCCACTGCTCCGACCGGCAGCTTCCGAACCCGTGCTCTTTCCTCGTGGAATTCCCTTCTCGATGCAATCCTATATAAACATCAGGTGTTTGTCCAAAACGTGCGCCTTCAGTACAGTTTGTTGAACCCCTGGGATGGGGATTGCTCGCCCAATCTCGGGAGGAAACCCTCTCTCTCGAGCGATACCTGAAGGCTCGTCGTGACCTTCACCAAGGATGTCCACACCAGAGGCGCGCAGCAGAATGCGTAGCCGAACACGGCAAGCGCCCTCACAACACCGTCCCGATACCAAGGAAACGCCATGACGAAGAGGGCCCCGATGATCCCGAACCATGGGACCAGGATCGTTAGAGTGGGAAGCAAAAAGGCATTGATCGTGATGGATAAGAGAGAGAAAGACCCGAGACAATAGAGGCTCCAACCCAGCAAGGGATGAATCGTGTGAGGGATGAGGAAGAATGGGACAGTGTACGCTGCGAGGATGGACCAGATGGCTACCAATTTAAGGGCTGTCTGGATTAAGGAGGTGTTCTTGTCAGTCCGCCTGTAGCACAGCTTGGAGAAGTTTGGCCGTGCCAAACGAGTCATTGCAATCACAGCTAGGTAAAACACAGTTTGGATCAGCGCAAAGGCATTTCCGCGCTGTACCTGCACATAGAACAATGAGTGGATAAGCTTCTGCAAAATTGCGATATCGCAGTAATAATGTGTGGATTTTAGACAGATTGGTTCAACGTGCCACATGAAAAGAGAATGAGTTTAGTTACTGCTCTCTTGTCATTCCAAATTTCAGGAAAAAGGCAGCAATATCATGTTGAAATCAACAGGATAACATGGATCAGAAATTTAGGACTGTCATCTTGATTTCTTTCGCCAGTTTGTATTGACATTCACAGAAGGGCGATAGATCATTGAAAGGAAATTCCATATCCTCCCAATCTTACCCAAGAGTATTACGCCGCTGCTCGTGCCAAGATATTCCTAAAGGAAGGACAGGCCACGACCACCAGTACCATGGCTTCAACCACGGTGCACCTGGGAAAGTGATCACACTGTTTGGACCGCAGGGGATGTTCCACCGAAGTCTAAGATCTGAACACCAAAGGCAACAAACAATTAAGGCCAATCAAATAATATTTTCCACGGGCTGTGCTAAAAGAGTATTTTCCAGTAACTTACAGTAGTAGGAAGCATCCATTTGGTAACCCAAAGGAAGCCTATATTTTCCATCGAGCTTGGTGCCATTCGCAGGTGGATGAAACAAGGGCTGATCGAGCAAATCAGGGAAGTAGCCACCGATAAAACCCTGATCTGCACCGTCTGGATTCGCTTTACCAACTTCCAACTGATAAAGCATGTCCTTGAACACCCCAGCTGACGGCTGCAGATACACATTCATAAAGACAATCAGAAAAATGTCACGTGCAGAATTTTGCAAGGTAAAAATGAGAAGAAAAGGTTCATAATGGATATTGCCATAAGTAGGTAATCATTTCCCTAACTTTTTTCTCGTATATTCCAACAGCTACATGAATTTCTAGATTCAATAAAGGGCAAGAGAGAGATTCTACCTGCAACACGAAGAGGCCAGTGTGGAAGATGCAAGGATTGATGAACACGGCACAGAACTGGCCACATTGGAACAATTCGTCAGCCTTTCGAAGGAAGAGGTTGTCCACGTCGAGCATGACGACCCTCTCATAGTCTACCAAGTTCCACGCATAGAGCTTGTTCAGGGACAACTTGAATCTGCGATCGAAATGAGGCTGATCCTTGTACGGATTATTGAGGTTATTCACGCTTACCACCTTTGCACCATCTTCCTCTTCCCTACATTATAGAAACAGATACAATCACTTCTAATTCAGTCGTCTTGAATCCTAAATGCGAAACTGCAAGAAAGCACGAGGCCAAAATGGAAGGGAGCATTGCAAGGCGCAACACAAGCTTCGCCTCATTACTCAGAACATATGAAGTTCAACACTTGCCATGCACTTATATAAGCCACTACTATCCCATGTAAATTTTGGAAGGGAGCTATGCAGCGCCGGTACAATCCCATGTAAATTTTGGTGCAACCAAGATGAACCTTGACATGTCCATCTCCATTCACGGGAGAGGACGCCACATGCACCCCTCCTATTTCCCCAGAAATTGCCATGCAGCATCAGAAGTTTGGTAGATCACTTCTATTTAATGCGGTTACGATGAATAAGTAATTGCTTCGCATCTGTTCAATCATCTTATTAAAATAAGAGCCTCGAGCAGCACTCGCATCCATAAGTTGATTTCTGCTGCAAGTTTTCTCAGAACCCATACAGAATGTTTTGCGCATTTGACCGTGTTCAGATCTTAGATAAATTTAGATGTTTAAATGCAATTAACTACCTTAATTTACACAAATGATCGCTTTCACCATCTTTTTGATATCAAAGAAATCATAGTTGACTTAAACAAAGCCCGAAGCATGCGCAAGCAGGAATCCTTCCCCAGATTCCACCTTCATTAGCTCTTCAAACAGCTTGTACTTCCCGTTATTCTCCCATTATTTTTCTTGACCCACCGCTCAAAAAGCAGAAGCCATGGCCTAAAACTGAGATTTCGGAGATCCTGAAGTAGGGTCTAATAAAATCCTCAAAAGTCAACAAAAGGAGCAACGGACGTCCTCCAATGCAACACTCAAATACCATAATATAATAGAATCGACCGACCCCGAATGATTCACGGAGCACTAACGTTCAAGCTTGAAAGTCAACAGGGTTGCCCAAGAACAGCCTACTCCACATGGACACTTCTCAAGACCAATCAAATCAACAAACATTATTAGCTGTTTGCCGGCAAAATTCTCGTCAGAAATCTGAACTAGTCTCCTTATATGCCCATGAGCGCGTGTGGGTAGGGCTAGTGCTTGCTTGCTTGCTTGCATGTGCTCTGTCAGACACTGACCTCCTCGCGAATTGCGGGAGGCCGGCGTGGATTGATGGTGGAAAGTCACTAACGGTAGTTGCCCGCCCTCGAGCGAAGATAATGGAGAACCAACCACGTGCTCCCTACAGACGACCTCGTCATATTTCAACTTCCACATGAGCAAGCGATTGATCTGACCTTAAACCATGGACGGAGCTCGAGCCTAAGCAACTACCCACTTCACGGACCCAAGCTCTCATCTCTTCCCCCCCGGCAAACAAACAAAGACATCAAACATAGGACGTGCCTACCTCAAGAGATGTGATGATAATGTCAAAGGATGGAGCTTTGTCATTCGTCTTAAAATAAAGGTTTGATCTTTTTGGAGTTATTACCACCTTCGTCGGCCTAGTCGCCCATTTTTCAGCTTACGTCCGAACTGGGACAAAATGGGTCTTATCCTACGTGTCCCTCTCCCTCCACTAAAACCCATGGTTTCTTTTCTTTATCACAACATATGAACGCGTCATTTGCTGGCCAAAGATTAAAAAACAAGACCAAGAACAAGATCAATTGGCAAGAAACAAGAGACTGGACAACAAAAACAACTTTTCGAGCCAGCGTTTCCGCGATGCTATTCATGCGGGAACAAACCCATTGTTCGATTATCCCAAATCGACACAAAATTACAAACCCGTCTTAAATCACGAAGGGCTTGTCAATTTATTTTTCTCTTTTCGAAATTCGAATATTGAAAACGCGATATTTATCGCGAGTCCCGAGGACAGGGAGCCCACCGGCAAGAACGACGGATGGGAAAAGAAGTTCACCGATGGTCTGTCTCCACATGTTTTTTCTTCCCCCTAACGCGAATTCCCGGCACGAAAAATTTGTCCGGCCAACCCGACAGGCCTCGTGGGATGAAGCCACCTGTGACATCTAACGGACCCCGTTGATTCCCGTAAAGTAACAGAGCGACAGTAAAACCGCCCCACTCCTAAAGAAACAAAAAGATGAAAAAAAGCGGTTTTTTTTTAACTGAGAACGCAGAGCATATCCTCAAACTCCACGAAAGAATCGCCAGAAGGGCACCCGAACGATCACCCAGATCTGCCACCGCGTGATCCCCGACCGGCCAGACACGATACACGGCGGGCGCCAATCCGGCGGCCGGGAAGGTGCCGGGGTCTACGCTTACGGTGCGCTCGGAGGCAGGGGATCATCGCCAGAGGGGTCCCAGTTGGTCCACTCGGGTTCACGTTGGCACCAACGGGAATGCAGTCGAAAAGGAAAGAACATTGCAAAGGATATCAAAAGATAAGAAGAAGAAAAAGAAAAAGCCAGCGCACTTTCTATGGAAATACCCAGCTTTTCTTTTGGTTTCAAGATGATATCTTTGTTCCTTAGCTCGATTCAGAGAACCGAATGCCGACTTGGTGAAGTTGGGGATGTTTCAGACCGGAGATAAATCGATCGCTTTTAGTTTTTGTTTTTGTTTTTTTCCTGATTCTTGCAGAGTCGCCACATGAACTCGACGCGGATGTTGGAAAGAAAAGAAAAAAGGCAGAGTAATTATTGCTGCTGAAGAAAGTAAGGTAGGGCAGGACTTACAGAGCTCGGACCCAGCGGGCGGGCACGTCGACGGAGGCAATGACGACGAAATCGGCTTCGACCTCGAGCCGCGCGAGCGATCTGACGAGGACCCGCGTCGCCACGTAGAACTCGTAGTCCCTCGGCGTCCCCATGTACATCATCGTCGCGTAGGCGTTCCGCCGGCGGCTCGCGGCCTCGCCGCCGCGCCCCGCCGTCGCCGCGGTCTGTGCCGTCGCCGCCGCGGCCGCCGCCAACAGCAATAACAGCAGGAGCCCGCCGCCACCACCACCGTTCCTCCGCGGCCTCGCTTCCCGACCCATCATCAATCGACCGTTACCTCGCCCTGTTTCCGAAAGCTGCCTTATCCCCGGCCTCGCGCTCGTACGAAGACGAGCGAAGCCCGCGGAACACGCGCCGCCGAGGCGTCTGGAAGCGCGTGCGGAAGGCCGAGATGTATCTTCTCCACCTCTCGCCAGCTCTCGGCGGCTCCTCCCGTCCCCTGTCTCAAGCTTCCAGGGGAGAATGGGTGAACGCTCGAGAGAGAGGCGGAGAGAAACAGAGGTTTTCCGAGGTGGGAACAGAGCTTGGGGGCTCGCAGCAGGGGAGGGAGCAGGGGGAGACTTAAAAAGGCGGAGAACGCACGCACGAAAAAAAGGAAGGGCCTTTCTTTATCTGCGAACTTCTCCTTTCGGAGTTCATAAATAAAATCTACGAAAGAAAGGAGGGAGAGAGTGCAACTTGGCCCCCGCTTAAAGTTGCCTCTTTCCCCCCCCCCCAAAAAAGAAAAGAAGAAGAAGAAAAAGTTGCCTCCTGTTCCTCTCCTTAGTTTTGCCGTTGTCTCGGTCTGCGGGTTCCATCCATCATCCAACAATAATAACAATAAAAAAAAAAAAAAACAACAACAACAAAAACGAAAAAAAACGGAAACATTGAAGAGGAGGGGGGCAACTGGGAGGAGAAGACCAATCGCGCGCCCCGGGATTTAACGTTAAAAAATAGGTCGCGCCCTAGGAAGTTCGGGGAAGGTTTTCCTGGAAATATCTAAAAAAAAAAAAAAAATTGGGTTTTTCGGAAATTTATTTATCCTTTTGTGGGTTGTTGTGACTAGTCGGAATTGAATATTGGATTGAAACCTTGGGGGGGGTTCGTTTTCGAAATCGCGATTTAAACACGCTAAAAATGGTGAGCGATGCGGCGGCGAAGGCGAAGGTACTCGGGTCGGGAAAGGGAGACGGTACAGCTTTTGCGACTTTCGCAAGTACTGCTTGGACACCATCGAGCTGACGGGCGGGCACGAGAGGATTCGCGCGTGGGGCCCACCCGGGGTGCGAGGGTCGGCATATAACAATTAGGTGGCGATGCGCTTTGTTTTTTTATTTTTAATTTCTGGGGAAGGAGGAGGGAGGAAAAACTGTAATTTAATTAATTTAATCGGTTTTCGAAGGAGGAAAAACCAAGGCGTGCCACGTGGGTTCCTTGTTTGTAGTGGGATCGACCTTGGATACTCTCTCTCTCTCTCTCTCTCTCTCTCTCTCCTCTCCTCCTTTACAATGAGAGTTGACTGGTTAGTGGGCTTGTGTTTTCTTTCTTTCATTCAGAGGCCAAAAAAATATGTATATATCATTTGATATAAATGGATTTCTTGAAATTTTTGCCTTTTTTCGGTCACAGAAAAGCCTCCTGAAAAATTCGCCACTTATGATTTTAATTAGACCATAATCTGAAAGTAAAATAGACAAATAATGGGCCGGCCCGAAACGGGCACCTTGTTTATGCTTACTCAGACATTGCTTTATTAAGTAAAGACGTAATAAGTAATATTTCTCAACATCGTTTTGTAACGTCGAGAGTTTCGTTACCACGTCACCTAACATGCTTTATGGGAGAAAGACATCTTGGCTACTAAAATCTTAACAAAATTATGGCTAATCATTTATGGTTTGGAGTAACTATGACTCAAAATGAACATTTCATAGCATATATAAGGCCCTGATAACATCCGCATTAGGTAATAAGCACCGGACATCCATGCTCATTGTTTTATATATTTATTGCCATGATATTATTAGAGGCACACTATGGGGATTTTATGGATCTAGACTTGGAAACTTCATATGACTTTGATTGTCGATAATGTTTATAGTTGTATAACCATAGATAATGGAGGTACCAAAAATAATATCCACAAGCAAAAATCATCGAAAACGCACCGTTACAAAAGCATCTCTTCAACATTTCAACCTCAATTTTACCATAAAAACTATGATATCTATAAGAAAAAAATAATGTTTTCTTTAATCGGCAACTACAATAATCTAAATATATTTCCTCAAATCACAGTTTTAATTTCCCAATATAATAATATTTTCCAACTGTCCATGCACATAACTGCGTACCATTTATTGCTAGTCTCGTATATTATAAAGACGTCTGTCACAACAAAACGTTCTAGGAGAATTTTTGCTTGGTATGACATAAAAAATAAATAATAAAAAAATAGGCGAGTAAATAAAGTCCCCAGTGCTCTTTGCTATTGTTTCCAAATCTCATCCTCTACCGGGCATTGGTTTGATGTAGCTATATTCACATTTTATATGATGACAAGGAAAAGTATTAAGAGGTATGTTCAATTGAAATCCCTAAATTGTGTGGATATGTAAAATAAAAATGACATTCGAAAGATTAAGCAAAATTGGTCCAATGTTAAACATACGATGATTAATTATTGGAGAAATTATGTACATGTGTTTAAGTGGAGCTCAAGATTTGGTAGTTAAGTAATTCGCGAAAAATAAAAACTTTTTCAAGGTTAGCTTGTCTTCAGTCTTCACACGTTGTGACCTCAATTTAAAAGTCCAAATCTACCTCCATTTGACTCGAAGGTGTTGCCACTTGCCCCCAAAATATCTTTGAAAATTCTAACCTTTTCCCCGACACTTTTATCTAGAAAAATAGTTGCTGTGAAAAGAAAAAAAGCAGGGAAAAGACGCAACGTTCTCTATTAAAATATATTTTTATTTTTTATCAAGGTAAGGACGACAAAATCAACTCCTCTCAACTTGAATCTTCCGTCATCAACCGTATCGTCTTAAAGCCGGCCATCATAAGGGTGAGCTCCACTTGAGAAACAAGAACATTTGGAATTTGCACAGCTTCCGAAAATTTAGTTGTGTCCATTCGATGCAAGGCAATAGTTTCTCACCCTCGACAACAATTTCCTCATGTTTCAAAAATCTACTTAGATCCTTACTTTTCTCCCGAGATTCTAGTGATTTAGCAAAGAGAGAAGAATGCATTTGACTTTTCCTAATTCCCAATCTCGGTCCATATCCTTTGGATCTAGCTTCCCAACAACGACATCATTTGAATAAGTCATTTATACCGATTATTCATATCAAATCCACATTGATGAGTCGTTTGTCACATATATGTTTTGGTAACGTTAGCAAATTGAGATTTTTTATGAGATGAAAATCAATTTAGGATGAATGTGGCACAGATAAAGTATGTTCGGATTTTCTAATGAAATTATCCCTGATATCAATTTTTCATTTTTTTTTTTGGGTCGTATTTGCTGTGATTATCAGGATGAGCTCAACACGTATCTCCGACGAGCATTACCCAGAAATCGTCATATGGAAAAGTACGTGATTTTGAATCTGATAGGTCATACTAAAAAGCAGTCGTCATGCTACCTCCCACGCATCTTGTAGGACCCATATGAAACGAGACCAAAAAAAAAAATTCATAAAGGCTACGTCACGAGTAGAGCAAATATTCTTAATGAATACGATATATATTTCGGATTTCTTATTAATCAAGCTTTCGATATATTTTGAATTTGGGCTGAAAACTATAGGTGCCTCTAAAGTTCTTAATTTGAGAACTTTTATGGACCTTACAACTATTTCTTTTAATTCCACCACTATTTCCATAAAGAAATCTGAAAAAAGGAAAATAAATTTGCTTGCAATTTTCATAACAAGGACGTAACTTGTTGCACCAAGGGCAGGGCACTCGCAATGTTCTTGGGTTTTAAGTAAAAATACTACTCTCCATATTCGCATCTCTCCAAAAATAGGAATATATGACGTGATAAATAATATTTCAAAAAATTTTCTTTTATGCGCACACTTCACTAGATAAAAAGAATTTCCAAAGATATTTGATTTTCGATAGCAATGTTTCATTATAAAGTGATCGAGAAATAAAATCCGATAAATATTAGTACATTTTCACCTGTTGCGATGTTGATTAAGAAGTCCAAATGTACATCCATTTTTTACAAGAAGGTTTACCTCTACGCTAAACATCTTGGAAATTCAAAATGCTCAGACATTTATCACGAAAAATGCCCTTTTCATCCTAAAATAGTTTTTTGGTAAAGGGGAAAAATAATTTAGACAAAATTAGTATTTTTGGTCAAGACAAGCGAGGATTAATTCGACTTTCTTTGACTTGAATATTTCTTCAGCGAGATCGTCTTAAGCCGGAGAAAAATAGCGATCAGTCCAATGATTTTGAAATTCAAAAACCAGAAACTTTTTATTTTTTATATTTTGGCATCCGTATAGCTTCCAAAATTTCAAATTGGGTCCATGGGTTGCCGAGAAATTTGAAACCGGGTGCTCCGAATTACTTTGTGCTTAATGGGTTAGATAAACGTTCTGTATATTTGCAAATATCCCACCGCTTAACGCTTATTACGTGCCTACAGAAGCGGAAATAACTACACCAAATCGATTACTGGAAATTGAGAAATACATAGAGAATTACATGAACAGTCGATGGTGACGTACTCGAGAGGGATGAATAGGATTGAAACTCGTTTATATCAAAAGCTTAAATCGATAAATCGATAGAAGAGGAACCAATAATGTGCATGAATATATAAACAGTCGACATTGACTTATTTGAGAGAGATAGGTAGGATTAGAACTCGTTTATATCGAAAGTTTAAATCAACAAAAGACGAACTGATAATGTACATAATGTCCGTTGTTTAATGATATGGATCGTGGTCAATCGAGCATAACACAGACATTATCACATGCGCTGGCGATATTCTTTTACTTTAAGTTAGATTCTACTCTTCATATTCGCATCTTTTCAAAACTAAATTATGTTATAAAATCCGGTATTCATCTAATATTTAAGGGATGCGGGATACTGCATCAATTTATCGGCGTGATGGCGTGCAAAAAAGCGTGCATTTTGCATGCCACCTTTCGCTGACCATGACGCGTAGTTTATTGGAGTGGGATTTCCCATCCTGCAAATCTACGGAAATTGTCAATCGCAGTCCTGGATCTCGTGGCCGCATAGACAGAAGACGAAATCGCACGACTCGTCCGCACGGTAGATAACCGGCTCAAGGATAGGTGGATTAGGTTTGAATGAAATCGGCTGCCACGTTTTTTCTTGAAAATAACGACGAAATTTTAAAATACTCGATAAATTCTCGACGCCACCTCTTTATGTTATTTTGTGGGTGTCAAAATAGGTCACGAGCTGAACCGAACCGAACTAAAAACTTTAGATCTTTCTAGATATGTTTTCTTTTGATTTGGGTAATAGAATAGCGGACTTTAGGCGATTCGGTTTCAAAACCCGTACTAAAACGAAAACACATCACTGAACTTGGTTCAAAACCAAGACAATAGGAGTAAATAAAACATCCGTGAGATTGGGAGACTTGGTAACTCGACCCAACCCGAACGATTCATAAACAGAGAAAAAAAAAACGCATGCCCTTCGTGTTAAGAGTTGATTAAGTGGTTGTCCTTATTCTACTTGAGATTAACATGTTTTGAATCAAAAAAATAGATGAAAAATTACAAATTATTATGAGATTCACTCTTTCAAGAATTTGTAACTCATGATGTGTTATTATTTTAATAGTAACTCAAAAGACTATTATATTAGTAAAGCTCTTTCATGTTCAACTAGACTATTGATGTCCTTAGTTAATAATACCTCTCCTTGCCTGTCTAATTTTCTATTATATTTACGTAGATGAATTCTTTTAAAAACTTGCTCAAATTCAATGTGCCATCCGCATGTAATTGCAGGATCGAACCGAGCTTTACACGTTCAACGAGGACGTCATTGACGTAACAGCCTCTCCCAACTGGTCCGGCGAAATTTCCTTTGAAGATGTGCAGACTAGTGCCATGATCGGCACTTTCCTGTGGGAAAATGGCCAGTAACCTTTTCGTCGTTCGGGATGGTTCGCCCTCGTACATGCCCAATAATCCAAAGAGCGTCCATCCGGCCCTACCCCTTTTCTTTTCTCTTCATTAATTTAGTCATCATTAAGGCCCCCGGCGCAATCTACAGTTTCTTTCTTTTAATCGAATGCCACGGTCCCGTCATCTCATTCGCGTCGAATTAAAAATGTAAATGATGGAAGTCTCATCTTTCCAGGGTGTACGATCGCACGAACATGTACCGAGTATGGTGATTCGAATGTGGCCTTTAAAAAAAGACCGTCGCATTCTTTAACTTAAGACTCTTTCAGGTTGTATTCAGTAGTGGTCTTATAATTCCCTCTCTGTCTAGGCTGCCCTACCAATCCGGACACCACACAGCGGACTCATCGCCGACGATGACGAAACGCCATCTCATCTTCGATAGTGTATGTGTTTCAGATGATGGATCTGGGGGGGAGGGTTTCTGCTTGACGGCCAGCGTGTGATTGATTCCTTTCCAGGAGAGCTCAGCTTCCTTCTCCTTCCTTCTGACTTGCGACCCCGTTCTCAGCGCACGCTTCTGATGATAATGACAGCTTGGTGAGGACTTACGGGTCGTGGTACTCGGGCATTAGTTCATCTCCCACACGCCAGCACAAGCAAATTAGTAGAGCGTCGACATGATTCGTCTTTGATTTTTCACTCCTTGCTTTACACGATACACCCCATCCAACCACGGGTATTTTCTACTCTCTCCACGATGGACCTCTCCTAAGGAATTGGTCATTAGTGGACCATTAAGAAATATATCCCGAACGTTCATCGAAAATCTTTTGAGCGTGCGTCGTGTGTCATTTTGTGTAAGAATTCCAACAACGTGCATGCACCTGAGTACGATTAAATATGACGACTTAAGGGACCGCATGAAAAGCCCTATGCCACGCTCGCCTGGCCTCCGCACGCATGGACCCCTTGTGACAATTGTCCTTTTGATGATCGGAGTGAATGGTTTACATGTTATGATCACAACAATCTTCCACTATTGTCGTGAAGCATTTGACGATGGCAAAACAATTGAATGCATGTTGCAACTTGATTCAAATCCCTTAGTTTAGAGAAAAAGCCGAAAAGGGTAGATAGACTCACTTTTATTCAAATGTAATCCAATCGATTTGGAAGAAAGTTATAAATCCTCAGGGATGAGCATTACAAGGAGATTTTCCCCTGCTCTTACCATAGCTAAGGGAAAATATGGTGAACTTGATAAGAAAGGAATGATTCTATGGTTTATGCCTCGTGGCTTTTACTTGTTTCTTGTTCTTTTCTTTTTTAAATTGATTGTTGGGTTTAGGAGTGGAAGGTGACCAAGAAAGTTGCCCAATTGGCTTGTTTTGCGTTCTTGTCAATCATTTCTTCTTGGAATAGGAAAATCCAACCATTAAATCATGTTTTGGGCCTCCAACTTGGCTCATTATATGCTCAATCAAGGAAGCAGGGTATCAAAGAGAGAATCAACAAATCGAACGGTATCAAATTACGGAATCTTTCGAATTGTGATTGAATCAAACATAATTTACGATAATAATATTAAAATACATATTTTTTGTTTTAGAGTGTTTAGACTCGTAATTTATATCAGATGTCACGATAAATTATTGTTAAATGTGAATTAGTATGAGAGCAACAGTTCTTATAATTTCATGTCACTAACTTTAGGATGGATTGGATGGATTGATTAAAAAAACTAGATCACAAACTTATCATTTTAGATGTTGTGACATCATCTATCGAAGTCCTTGCGTCTCTCTATGTTGTATCTTTTTGTATGTGATTGATTGCATCTCGCTAGAATAATAAGCCACTTTCACGCTAATGATTTTATCTAGACTTTACTAGCTAAAATTTAAAGAAAGTCTTGGGGGAGTTCTCAAATTTCTGAGATATGTCATCAACAATCCTTGAATTTTAATTATTTCGATTTGATTGATCCTTGAATTTTTCTTGAAATTATTCATTCTATCCATCACTCATGCTATCGACACATCAACGATAACAATTAGAATTACCTTAATAATGGTTGTGTATCTCTCTTTAGTCGTTGCAAAATATATATTACTTTCACTATCGGACTCGACTCATCGCTCTCGCTATCAACACATCAACAATAACAATAAGAATTAACATAATAATTATTATCTATCTCTCTTTAGTCATTGCAAAATATATGTTACTTTCACTATCGGGCAACCGCAATAATTAAAATATATCTCTTTAGAACTCGATTCATGTAAATCATTTTCTGTTATGATAACATTTTCCATACTTTGTATACACTTAATTTGTGTAACACGCTAGTCTTGTCTGGTATATGCAGAATCCCTCCATTTACTTGTGAAAAGATCCAAATATTTCAAAATTCGAAATCCTTTCAAGACGATGGTTGTTGGATAGGTTAACTACAATACGTGAGAGATAACATAAAATTATTAACTTAGGCATTTGGCAGCGGATTCAATCCTTGAAAAATAAGTAATTAAAGAAATCCTGTGAAGGAAAAAATGACATCATCTCTTAAAAGAGAAAAAGGTTCTCTTTCCGTCACAGAGTATTGACTCTAGATCTACTCTACAATACATGGTCAGGTAATTTCGAAAAAATAAAACTCAAACTTTTGAGCGTTAGCTCATTTTCCACATGCTACAATGTTGAGAAAAATTGTTTAAAAAGTTCTAAACTTATTATACGGAAGTCAATTCAATTATAAATTTTTCAATTGTGCCAATTTAGTTATAAACATTTTGACTATTTACCAATTTAGTCTTAAACTTTTTGATTGTGCCAATGTAATCCTAAATCTTTCGATAATTTGCCAATTTAGCCCTCAATATTTTGGTGATTTGCCAATGTAATTATTCAAGCTGAATATCTAAATAATAGATTTAGGATTAAATTAACATAATTGAAATGTATATGACTAAACTGGCAAATTGTTAAAAGATATACAACTAAATTGACGATTTGTCATCTGGCATTCATATAATAAATTTATAACTTTTTGGATAATTATTCTACAACGTTCATTTAGAAGTCCGAATCTACCTCAATCATGACTGAGTTTTGCAACTACCCCAAACATCACCACAATTCTAGACCTTTTCCAAATGCTCCCCAGTTTATCAAGGAAAAAACTACATTCTCGAGGGGAAAATAAGACATAGAATTCGACTTCTTTTCTTCTTTCCTGGCGACGCGGGGGAAAATGAACTTGACTTCTTTTATTCCTTTCTGGCGACGCGGGGAAGGTTGAACTCAACTCTCTTTCGACTCTCTTTCTTCCTTTCTTCAGCCCCATCGTCTTTGAAACCGGCCAAAACAGCGAACGGGTCAACGATTTTTGAAGTCCGAAGGCAGAACCTTCGGCATCCGCGTAGTTTCCAATAAGTTCAATCTTTCTTCAGCCCCATCGTCTTTGAAACCGGCCAAAACAGCGAACGGGTCAACGATTTTTGAAGTCCGAAGGCAGAACCTTCGGCATCCGCGTAGTTTCCAATAAGTTCAATCAAGTCCACTTCACAACGAGGACGTAGCATCTTCCGCCCATGTGCCCCGATGATGTTCTTTGGCTTTGAGCTAGATACTACTCTTCATATTCGATTCTCTCCAAAAGACCCAAAAAAAAAAAAAAAAAAGGGTGCAACTAAATATAATAATAATTTTGACCAGCTGAGCATTTTCTATCTAAGGATGACAACACGGCCTTTATGATCGAAAGATTCAGGTATCTTATTTTCAGTGACAATGTTCAATTAAATAGTGATCCGAAAGATAGAATGCAACAATCTCGCAAAAAGGGTGCATTGCATTCCGCCCTTCCGAATATGCTAACCATGAAGCGTCATGCATCGCACGGCGTTTCTCATGCTGCAAATTCATCTTAAATTACTTAACTAAGTTTAGCTAACCGTGCCAAAATGGGTTGACTCAACTGATAAGATTCAAATTCTCCGCATGCCATGCCTATATTCAAATCTCACTATTATGAGTTTTGCTAAGTTCAATAGCAACCGCCCATTTCGTAAAACATTATGGGACTACCATAGGACATCGATAATTTACAATCAAAATATACCCGAAGAACTACAATTCGTCTTAAATTACTTAACTAAGTTTGGCTAATCGTGCCAAAGTGGGTTGATTCAACCGGTAAGATTTGAACTCTCTACATGACATGCCCATATTCAAATCTCACTATTATGAGTTTTGCTAAGTTCAATAGCAGCCCACGTCGTAAAATATTATGAAACTGTTATAGGATATCAATAATTTCCGATCAAAATACACCGGAAGAACTACATTGACAAATTGTCTAAGAATTTAAGATAAAATTAACTAAAAAAAAAAATTTAGAACCAAATGGACTGTCCTACAATAGATTTACAACCTTTTGGATAATTTCTCCATTCGGGATAATCATGCCTCTCCGTTCCTACTGCCTGTTAACTAAGTTTGAGTCCCCATTTTTGGGCCATAAAACTCCAGGACCGAGTCAAACTTATGTTCAAAGAGGGTCTCATGTCTATCTCTGACGCAACCCGCCACTTTCAAATGACGTGAATTCACCCGCGGACGATCTACAGGGACAATGCCAAGGTCGGCTAGGCATGACGTATGGATGGACCTACACCTACCTCTCCATGTGGCCATTTTCCGTGGGAAAATGACCATACGGAAAATGGCCATACCTTCTTGTCACACCGCATGGTTCATCACCCTCGTATACACAACAATCAAACAACCGTTCGTCCGACCCTAGGGTTCTCTCTTCTTCTTTTATCTCTTTTTGATTTATGAATCTTTGAGGTTGCTATCGAGGCGTTTGGTGGCGAGTCAAATCAAGAGTCGATCGTGGGAAGTATCTTTTGAGGGTGGATAATCGCGAGAGCATATACCAGGCACGGTAGTTCGGATACATGCTTTAAAGAAAAAAGACAATCGTATTTTTTATTTACTAAACTCTTTTGGGTTTTATTCAATAATGTCCTCTTTCTTTTCTTTTCTTTTTTGTCTAAGGTTGACATGTTGCTAACCCCAGGTGGAGGACACGTTATCGATGACAACGAAACGCCATCTTATCTTCGATAACTTACATGTTTTGAATGATGACTTGGGGGAGGGTCCCTTGTCGACGGTCAGCAATCATATTGGCTTAGGTTCCCTTCAGTGGAGTTAATCTTCCTTCTCCTTCCTTCTGACTTACAGGCAAATGACGACTTGGAAGAGTACTTTCGGGTCGTGCTCAGCGTTAACTCGACTCCCACACGCCAGTGCAAGAACATCATTAGCCGTTCCGAAAACGAAATGAAAAATCAACGGAAGTGATCGTCTCATTCATCTTTAGTTCTTTACTTTCCCATGCTTCGCTCGAAATTCGACCCTGATTTTCGGCCCCCATTCAGCCGCGGGTATTTCTACGCTCTCCTCGAAGAGCAATCGCACGTCATTTTGTAGAAGAGCTCTAACAAAACGCGATTGAGTATGATTAGGTACGATGGTAGATCAGTCCTTCGAAAAATCACATGAAAGGCTCTATGCTTCGCCCACCAGCACTTATAACAATTGCCATTGGATGATCACAGTAAATGAATTACGTACGACGGGTGATGATTATTTTCGATGTTGTTTGGAAGCATTCAACAATTGAAAACAATTTTAGGATTAGGGTTTTAAGCAAACCTTAACTCAAAATCACCAACACTATCTCAAGATTTGATCTGAACCCAAGCTGAATTTGTTAGACCAACCCTTTGTCGAACGCAATGGACAATGCGCATCACGACTTTTGTCGAATCGCTTTTGAAAGAGTTCTAAATCCTTGGGGACGAGCATCGCAAGGAAAAACAGCGAACTTAATGGGAAAGGAATGATTCTATGGTTTATGCCTCTTGGCTCTTTGCTTGTTTCTTGTTCTCCTCTTTCAAAATGTTGTTGGGGCTTAGGAGTGGAAAGCGACCGAGAAGATGCGAATCGGCTTATTTCTCGTGCTTGTCGTTCATTTCTCTAGGAATCGGATAATCCTAAGCTAGAGAAAAAAAAAAAATCATGCCTCCAGCTTCCAACTTAGCTTACTATGCTCAATCATGTCACGGACGCAAGGCATCAAAGAGAGAATCAATCGAATTGAATGGTATCAAATTACGGCAGCGCTTAGATTGCGATTGATGGTGACAAATGTCGTGCAAAAGAATTAAGTGCAATCATTTTAGCAGGCTCACCCTAAGAATCTCTTACAGCAAGCAACCTCGCACTATTAAAAAAATCTACTTATTTATATATATATATATATGTCAGACATTGTGATGGACAAGCATAAGATGTGCACTAGAACAAGAGCAATAATAATTAACTAATTTTATTTCATTAGCTTTAAGATGGATTGATTATCATCAAAACTAGATAATACTAGACTAATCATTTTGGATTTTGCAACGTCATCTATCAAGTCCTTGCATAATTAATCATGCGTTTCTCTTTATGCGTTTCTTATGTTTTGGGTCGATTGCATCTTGTAAGCATAAGCGACCTAAGTGCTAATGATTCTATCCAAAGTTTAGTGGTTAAAAAATTTAAAGGACGTTCTTAAACTTTTGATCGATATTCTGAATAATCCTGGAATATTAACCATAGTGAGTATTCATTTGATCCATCACTCGTGCTAGGGATGCATCAACAATAACAATCTCTTCTATAAGCATGCCATGCTGTCGAGTAGACCTTAGTTTGATAAAGATGTATTCAGCACTCCATGATCAACATTAGAGGAAAACTAAAAACATGCACGCGTATGACGACGATTAACTTTGTCTAACGAAAAAACCGACCATATTGAGCGATTTTGAAAAAAAATTCACAAATCTAATTAAGTCGAAATGATGAAGTAATTAAATGTGTCAGTCGAAAATCGAAAGATTATCAATTTCATTACCAATTTCCCAAAATTGATTTTTCCAATCATCAAACCGTCCCAAAAACAAGCTACACGAGCGCGAGACATTTGACTATTCCCTCCCTTGCCTGTTTTTGCGCAACACCACCCGGCGAAAGCTAAGGGTGCAGCGGGGTGGGCCGTATACGTACGAATTCAATACGACATATACCTTTTAAAAAAAACACGACAAATAAGTCAGACATCGCTAGGATCGAGTAAAGGACGGTTAGAATTAATAAATAAAGAAAGACATTAGTCAATAAAAAGAAAAACCCAGAAAATATCTGCAAGCAAGAAGTATTTTTATGTCAACTTGAGATGGATATGGGAGAGCTGTTACGTGATTATTTAAAGGTTTTATTTTGGGGGTTCCTTGGGAGAAGAGATGTGCATTACCTGGTATTCAATACTTTTAATAAGTTGGGTACAAAAATATGGTCGAGCTGATCCAATCTCACAATGATTTATTATTATTATCATCATTGTCATTATTATTTGAATGTAGACTTCTAAAAAAAGAAGGGGGCAACACATGGAGTCAAGCCTGACAATGATCAGAGACATTTCATAGCTCTATAGAATTATAAATTCTACTGATTAATTAACTGATTAATCGATTAAGTAATCGATTCAAATTCTGACAAGTTGGTGATGGCATTGGGGTCAAGCAACGCCCCCTCCACCAGATGAGTCTCTTGGCGTCACGGATGAATTGACTCGGATGTGCATTGGACCGGGTCGACATATGAAAAGACAACCTTTTGGTGTTGACATCAATTAGAGGCATCAGCTAGCCAGGGTCTAATTTTTTGGTGATCTCGAGAGATTCTTGAAATAATCCGACCACTATATGACCTCAATGCGATTAGCCTTCGATGGAATCGTGAGAACTCTGAAACGGTCACCGTCCTCGATTACTCAAGCATATTTTGTGTCATGTCAGTGAATTTTCTGTTGATGAGATTTGACTGTAGATTTGGCTTCCGCGTGAAAGGGAGGGTGAAAATTTTTCATTTTGGATTGATTCTTGGATTTGTAAATTGGATTTTGGCAAGGATTGTGTAGGGTTTTGCGAGCAAATATTGCATCTCAACTTGTGCAAACATTTGGGTATATTCACCTTCTCTATATCATTCTTGATTTATTGAATTATAGCCACCGCATCATCTGTGGAAAAATAACCAGTGATCGATATTTTTGCCCCCTAGTTCTTTCGTAATTAGGCAATGAGTTTAGAGCTTGGTTATTCACCTGTGGCAACCAGCACATGAATATCAAATCAGTGGCGAGAACAAACGTGAAGGCACTGCCAACATGCGGATCTTCTCTAGACAAGTTCTTCCTAAGGATAGTGACATTTACCGCATCAAAGAGCAGTCTCCCTTAATAGCCATGTAAAACAAGGCTCAATTGCAAGGTGATCTTTTATGGTATAATCTCGCATTGGCGCCAATTGTAGCACTCGCAGGAAACCGAGCGGTGCAATATAAAACCAAGAGGGGAGGTCATGTTCAAACCCATCAACATAGATTACAATCACCAAGAATATCAAATGAATGAGTCAATGACCAATTGAGGATATATGGATTGCTCCCTCGCGCATGCATCTTGACAAACTCAAGTATTATCCTGGTCCAGTCGAGGTTGGGTCTCTACTCAATTTGGCGCTCGATCTTGGTTCTGCAATGTCCTACATATACAGAACTTGGACAATATTGAACCCGATCGATTGGGCTCGTTCCTCCTTTACGACCCGGTTAAAGAGGCACCCAATAGTCTCCTACACAGTCCTAGTCCTACTACTCAATTTGATCCCATCACTGTATCAAAGCTCAATTCATGCTTGCCTTAGGCAAGATAACCATCACACTGTTATCATAGCCCGATGCTTGAAATTCAATCTAATCAGTCGGACCCTAAAAATCAGTGCTGGGCTTTGGATCTTTATACTCTCTGATAAAAGGCCTGGAAATGTTGATTACGAATTGAATTCAAGGCCCAAGAAGGAATGAAAGGGAAGCTGTATGCGGCAGTAACGGACACGAACTCAAAACTGGACTTCGATCTGAAAAAGACATGAAAGTTTGGACGATGAGGTCGGCAGATGATCGTGATTCACGCGACTTGTGGCACAAGCCCGCTCGTTTGTGCAAGTCGACACTCCCTTCCTTTGTCTCTGCCAAGTCGTTCATATGACTTCTGCTAACGACTGGTGGTGTTCCTTGACGTCTGATAGGTTATCTGGTTTTGCTGCTGAAAGAGAAATCGAGATTCGAAAGATAGCGTCGAATTGCGAATTCAGGGCTCGGCTTATAGAGATCGAATCACGCGAACGTAAGAATCGATTGCTTAGTAAGTCGGTGTAGTTTAGTGCAATTTTTCACTAATTATGAAGATGTGACTGTTCACAAAAGGCACAGGGTTGTCTCATCAAGCAATCACGCCCGTCGCATCGGTAAATATGAAAAACCATGTGGAGTTGGATTCACGTTTCGAGCTAAGGGTGCAAACCGATTTGGCCTTTCGCATCTTAATTTTCTAACTCAATACACAGGAGTCGGGGTGCTGTGTCCAAGAGCATTAAAACACAACATAATTAAAAGTTCTCGAGCTTAATTGCACATTTTTTGTGGTGAATATCTAGGCGATCGATCGATTGAAATGTTGCGACATGCAGACACGCCACTCTCAAATCAGAATCACTTGTCCACAAATGCGACCCCAGAAAAATCGTCTGTGTCTCTAGCATTGCTCAATTCACAGTGGAGTACATGGAATGTGGGGCTCAAAGAGCAAGCATTGAGAGAGTGTGGAAGCTATCCTCATCGACCAACATCACCCTCGATCGGCCCCAGCTGATCAATCTCTGGCGGACCAGCCGCAGAGCTCTCTCCCATCTCGTGTCAGCCGCGTGATCTCGGCCTCCTCCGCCTCCGCTGCTGCCGCCGCCGCCGCCGCCGCTGCCATGGAGAGCGATCCGTCTCAGCTGGAACAAGAAGAGCCTCGAGGCGTACATGGCGTCGGAGTAGCCGCGCAGGACGCGCTCGCCGCTCAAGGAGAGCTTGAGCAGGAAGGGCCAAACCAAGAACGAGACCACGGCGGGGCTCGAGCTCCGGGAGGCCAAGACGAGGTGGTTGAGCTTCGCCAGAGCGATCATGGGAATCCCCATGCTCTCGGAGTCTGAAGTTTCTTGGAGGAGGAGGAGGAGGATGAGGAGAGGGATGGTGGAGAGGTCCCTCGTCGTTAAATCAGCCACGGTCCGACTCGCTAGGCATTGTGGATCAATGTGCACCGTTAAATCCGATGGGTCCCTTCAAATTGTATAGGGAAGTCGGTCGCATTACGCTTCCCCACGCGAGCGTCGGTCGCATGCACCCGGCTCATCTATGAAATCTCTTCATTTGATGGTTCGCGTAGATTCGATTTACGGCGAGAATAGAGTACATCAATGCGCATTTGGATTGAAATATGATCGACTCTGTAAGGCAAAGGTGATCAATTCTCAACAGTAAGTTGTGGTCCATCCTCGTCCTTGGCAATAATTATGACGGTCCGAGGGAATCTCGGTCTCGAAAGAGACCCGCATCGGATGCAGAGTATGATTTTGGACAAAGTTTGGTTGATACACTTATAATATTATAAAAACTTCATTTGTTTCCCAAAAAATCTAACTTTTAAAAAGAATATTTTCCTTACTTCAATCATTATATATCGCTCACGAGGATAAGTAGATGAAAAACACTTCTTATTATTAAAAAAAAAAAAAAATTATACCTAAACATTTTTATTGATAATGAAAATATATTTCGTTTATCATTTTTTTTTTAAGAGATATAGATAATCAAAATTAAGATTTTTTTCTCAATTCATTATTTGACTTCGATAAAGATACGATATTAAGTTAAAAGACAACTTTCATTTTATTATTAAAATAGTTGAAATGGTCCTATAAATAGTTTGCGAGTCGATTTTATAAAATCCATGTACTATAGTGCAAGTTAGTCCAAGGCACTACAATTTCTTTGTAATGTCACCTCTTTTATTGGTTGAGTAATACCCGGAATACGAAGTAAGTTCATACCAAGAGGTCTAGGGATATAAAACCACAAATTATATACAAAGAAAGCTTATGTGAATTTAACCATTTTTTTTTTTTTATGCTGATGACTCATGTTATTTTGACATGACTCTTACCTTAGAATGCAAAAACAAACAAAAATGGCATTTAGCCATATCAGTCTAAACCAATGTTTTATGCCCAATCATTCCTCCTATTTGTTGGACCAAATCTACTGCAAAGAAAAATGTCCTCGTTGAGCCTGCTGCACCTATCATGCCAAATGGCCAACGCGGTCGCGGTGATTCGATTGAGTTCTCTATGTTTACCTACACTTATCAGCTGCGTTTTCTAATTAAGTATAACAAATAATCGAATTATTATACACGATTCTATGTTCAATCTTTGGATACTCGAAAAGATCACAAGCATTCCAAGACTCTTATGCCTATCAATCATGAGGAGCTTCAATGCAGAGCCATCATGGACTCAAGAACTTTCACGGATGAAAGGTCTATTTTCCCAAGGGAGAGATGATATTTCCAGGCAACGCGAGTCCAATCATGGAAAAAGAGAAGAAAAAGAGGTGCCAGGAGTCCAACTCGCAGCATTAACCTTGTCTCCTCCATGAAACTTTCAAGACTCTTCAGACGGGGAAAGAAAAAAGATGTTTTTTTAGGGGTTATCGCCGTACGGCGCAAAGATGAGCGGTCAGCACCAGACTGGAGGACACTGTGGGACACCACACGGGAAATTTCCGGGAAGTTTCGGGGCCATGGCCATGATTTTCCCATAGAAAAAGAGAGAACAAGTACCACCCATCCATCCATCCATCCATCCATCATCGATGTTGAATCGAGCACGTGAATCGTGAAATCTTGAGCACCCGCTTCAGGTTTCCTTAAAGAGCCCTGATGAGAAAGAGCGCAAGCACTAGCAACAGACGGGGGGGCCCCTTCGTGACAGGACTTTCGGCAGAGGAAAAGAGATGCGGACAACAGAGAGGTCGAGGGTCTTCGGAGTTCACCGTGTGAAGTCATGGAACATGTGGGCTCATGCGATGTCAGGCCAATCAAGTGTCGTGTTATGTCGTGTATCGAGTGATGATTAATCTCGGTGTCCTGAAGGCTGAAACAAGAACATGCGAACGGTAGGTGACCATATTAGTTTGTCGATATGGCAAGCTCTAGAAGCATCATGTTTCAGTTTTGAGTCACGGGAAGAACTAGTCAACAGAGCCGGGGATAAAAAAAGAGAGAGCAAGGTCCACCCTTCGAGAAATCGCAAGAACAGGAGCCCAATTATTACAGTTCGGCCGAAAGGGGACCATAGATAGCGGGAAGTTGAAGAAAATTCATGCCGGTGGACCATGTGCTGCTGAAAGTTCTCACGGCTAAAGACGAAGATGTTAGGAGGGGACATGCTCGATTACAGATGTTAGGAGGGGACATGCTCGATTACAAGCTCGCCGTTAGACGGGTCGAACAACGTTTGGACGATCAAACAAGAAGTTTCGCCAGTATTGGTTGATCCCTGGAGCCCGGCTGCCACAGGCGTGGATAGAAGCTTCACCCCTTGCTTCCAATGCCTCCGGTCTGAAAAAAGAAACGTTCTCTTAGAAACCACCTCTGAACTTGCTTTTTGTCTTTTGCGTTTCGTACCGTCTTAGTTACCGAAGTCTCTACCTCAGTTTCAATGCTTTTGAGGGGCCTAAGTTGTAGGCGATAATATGTATGATGGGTAAATCACAAATGATACAGGTTTGAGCAAACATACTGACATGACAACAATCAATACCTGGGCCAGTGGAAACCACAATGGAGTTTTCAGCATCCATCACCCAATCAATCCACAGCACCAATCCATGGCAAATTCCTCTCTCACTAAACTTGACCTGCAGGGAAAGAAAATATCTCAGGTAATGGACCCCTAGTACTGAAAACGAACTCATTTAAGAGGAATGTCCACAAAGGTGCTGCCGCTTGTCGGCATCTACACCTAAGTTGATGGCTTTAATGGCTAGACAGCTTTCATGCGTACAATGACTAGCTTCCAAGTACCACAATACGCAGAGTCCACCCTCCAAAAGTTGGCATTGTTTCGCACCAATAGTCAAGCTTTATTCAAGTTTTGCGTTTAAAGAGTCAGGCCCTTCCAAAAATCGGTTTCTGAATTGAATTAACCCATACTTAAGACAATGTTTGTCATTGCTATAGAGGTGATAAAAAATTATATTATTCTTCTGAAGCTAAGAACTCTATTGGCTTTTACTCGCGTCTTACTTGGTGCATGAGCTAGTCAGATAGGTCATGGTTCATCTACATAGGTCGGGTTTTTGTCATGGAAAAAATACGATTTTACTTTTTAATATGTAAAGTGGTTGTTGACACGTCAAGCAACATGGGTGGTTGAGGCGCAAGTCAAAAACGCAAATTCACGGGCATGGAATGAAGAAAAACTAGTTCAGTACGCAAGCAAACACCACCACCGTGAGTTCAGTTTGAGCAAAATTATTGTCCTACAGAACACAAACCTTGGCTTTTCCTTGACATGGACTTATAGGTCTTGAGAAATCAAATTCCATTACAGTGTATATCTGGCTGAGTTCCTGAATCAGAGTGGAGTAACAACAGCAATTAATAGACACTAGACTTTGAGCCAAGTATCCTTCTTCCCTAGCTAAAAAACACCCATACCAGTTTACCTTAACCTCCCCACACTGCCAGACGTAAAAGGGAAGACAAGGACCTCCATCAGCTGCATCACCACATGCTCCTAAAGTAGGATTTACCACCGAATGATCAAAACCTTCGATCTTATACAAAGAGCGACGGCTGTTCCATAAGTCCTGCATAATATGTCAGAAAGATCACCGACAGTTGATATACAAGCCTGTCTAAAGACTCTAGCTAGTTTGGGAGAGAGAGAGGGGAAGAAAACAAGATGAAAACGCCCAAATTTTTAAATTTTCACTCCTCTCACTTCTCACAAATATTCTAAAATTTCAAAACTTTCAGCCCCAATATTCATTCCTCCCATTTTCTCTCATTTCTCAAACAAAACATAAATGAACAAACACAAAAAGGAAATGTTCAAATAGAAGCCACTTTTTTTTTTTTTTTTTTTTTGGGGGGGTCATAAAACATAAGCCACTTACCGGGAGAGACATAGCACAAACTTTCAACAGTCCTTTACAAGGCATTATAGAGGTGTCTTTGGAAAGTAGAGAGTCAAGTGCAGTCCGTTCATTCCTGAAAACCATTCAGAACTTAGAAGCAAAGGCAGCTTGGAGATACACATACATTCTCTTCGTAACATAGTGCTTTATAATCTTGGAACATCAGACTAAGGGCAACAATGCTTGTAGTTGGGGTTTCTAATGGTGGAAGAAAATGCTTTGCGCTTGAACGGTACAGAACACTTATCAAGACGACAGATATTACGAAATGCTCACCAGAGGAATTCTTAGTATAATGAACCTGAAGCAGATATTACAAATATGAGAGTTTCTTGCCAAAGGCGGAGCTGGGACAGATTGAAGGGCAAGGGAGAAAACAAAAAGGTCCATTTGTTGACCTGATTGACAAGAAAGCCGAATGCAAGTCTTGCTTGAGTAGCATTCTTAAAAGTTTTTCACCATAAAAATTTCCAGAAAAGGGTAGAGAATCATAATTAAAGCTCTCTTTGTGTAACACTAAGGCGAATCCATGGTCATCTGATACTCAATTCAAATGGCTTGGGACATTACATGAGCAGTATAAAACCAGTGTATCCCTAGTGACTGCAGGAGCAGTCGAAAATTGTTGTATACTGTTAATATAGAGAAAACAAATTCTGTGTAACTTCCATAATTTCTGGATTATCTGCGGAGAGGAAGAAGCATGGCTCTTGAAAATGTGATATCATGCCTTTGGAAGGCAAATGGGCTTAACATCTAAATAATTCAAGCACAGGATAGTTCATATTGATATAGAGAAGAAGATTCTACTTACACAATGTGATATGACAACTTACCAGAACCGAAGGTTCTGCCAAGGAAGCATGCCATCACTTCCATAATAAAATGGCTCTGCAATCAGCAGGTCCACCTGCAAACCATATTAGCCAAAAACACAAACTATTGTAGTTCAAGGCCAGCACCTAAAGGGAATTTGACCAGGTAGAACATAAACGAACGTAAATTGTCAACCAAAGGACAAAGGAAACCATTGTTAAGCTTAGTGAGGCAATGCATTCAAGCTACAAATAAACATCACTACAAGTGTCTGGTTTCCCAGAAAAAGAACTCAAAGAAGAAAAAACTACCAAAGTGAGGTGCTGTAGTGCACAGTCCTTTCCATTATGGCGAAGCTGGAATTATCACGTTATAAAGTGGCATAAAATCTGAATAGAGGAAATTACCGCTTTATTATGAGTATCGTCCCCAGTCCAGTTTGCCATTTTCTTTCTGAAGAATTCTACACGATCCATCGAGAAACCATTAGCATCAGCAACAGCTTTCAAATAATGGATACCCTTATCTTGCAAGCCAGGAAACAAGGCCATTATGTGTGATGCTGTCGAAAAGTGAGCAACCAGAAGCGCAAGAAAGATGCTGTCATCAGCAATAACACATAAAGAAGGAGCTCTTCTCTGCAGCTGCAGGAAATCACAAAAGTTATTACATAAACCAAGATTCTTGTCATCATTAAAACAATTACATATGTCAAGAACAAATCTAATTAAACAGCAAAGACATGTAAGGGCAGAGAGAGTGTTCGGGAACAGAATAGTCTACATAACATATAGCAAAGTGGGAGTAAGTCAACTTATAAGAAAGTGGACTTCATAAGAGCGAATGGGGAAAGGTCGGGCCTTTTCCTCTCCTGCAACCAACTTCTGCCTCTAGCTTCTACCTTTTTATCCAACACATGCGGCATAAGTAATTAGCAGAAGCCAGAAGCAAGAGTTGCTCTCTGCCCACTCCTCCAAACCTTAGGCTTGCACTTTTTTCCAGAGTAAAAATGAATGTACAGCGACTTTGAGACTATAATTCCATACATTACATGTATAAGTTTCACAACTAGAACCAAGAAACCCATAACAAAAAGTGTGTAAGTCACCCCAAACAAAGCCTAAAGCAAAAGTAATGATTTCTCTAAGCCCGGAAAGGAAGCCCTGATCAAACAAAATACAAAAGAGCTCGCAGCAGAAAACGTACAACAGTTTTTAAGGCATTTAGCACAGAAAGTCGCCACTCAGCATCTCCATAAATTGCAATTCTTTCTGGGGATAGGGTGAGACAAAAATCTCCACCCTTAACGTGATGATCCCCTCCTGTGGATTTTGGCTGATCAGGTTCAAGTTGATAGGAAATGCTAGTATCACTATGAGCTGCACGTAAAGAAATTTCTTCGTCTTTGGCTAATGGCACCCCCTTTCCTGGAATGAACCAAACACACTGTTTCCAATGGTCACACCAATTCCCAGCACCTAGCAAAGCATTTGAACCAGTTTTATTAGTTCAGTGAGGAAAAGGAAGAGGATTTAAATGATAAGTCAGCCAATATTCTTTGTCAATTTCTTCACAGATAGCCCACATCACTCTCTTGATGTAACATATTTTCCCAATTAATTATCTTTGCTCCTTAGAAGTGGTAAGACCATCCACTGGAATCAATGGAAATTAAACTACCAGCAGGAGACCAAAATTCCGACCCACTCATATTACCTGACAAAGTAATCCATTTTGGAGCAGTCGAATAATGTATAGACCCTTCGTCATCAAGCTGAAGCATCCACCTTGCATAAGCACCAAGAACAAAACACTGATGTTACAGCAACGACCAGAGAAACATTATGAACCACAAGAAAAATTATCACAATATTTGAAGTTACCAGGAAATCACAGCATTTACTTGACCACTACCGGTTGCTTTTACACAAACTGCAGTTTCACCGTGACTCTCTGGCCGTTTTCCAAAGTTGAATTCAAAAATTCTGAAGGGTTCTGACAACTGGATGAATTTAGTGTTGAGTAGAAGCAAAATGACTTCATTTTCCAGAGGAAATGCAGGAAAGGATCAAGTTGCATCACCACTTACCAGTTTTATTTCTCGTCTTATTGCATCACAGTGCATAGGGTGTTGTTGAAGTTTAACACCGATTATCCTCTCCAACCCAGCAGGAACTAGATGAATGCCATCCAATATTTCTGCCTCATTATTATACAGATCATGCAGCTTCCACAAATATGTACTTTCAACTAGCTGTTGATTGAAGACCCAAGAAGAAAATTATGATTACCACAAATTTCCCAAAATCCAAGTTTTAATAGCATAACAGCAGCAAAAAAGTGCAACATTGAAACCCACAATAGGCGACAGAAGATAAACAGCAAATTCAATCTGCATTATCTAATCTCTAAGGACCATGTGTTGGACAGATTGTTCAGGGCGATTCTCTCCCACTAATGCTCTTACTGTCACATGAATTAGCTGGAATACAAACAAACTAGTTGGCTCGTATAGTTTTCAATTATGAGTCACCATTACTGTAGTGGCATAATCACTCATCTAAGATTTATTGAATAACCATTGGTTGAACTGGCACATGTCCTTTACCTTAAGGATTAAGAACGGATAAGGAAATCCCTACAAAATGCTAAATATTCTATCAAATTAAAGTCTTCAAAGTATAATGAAACATGATATAAAGACAGACCAAGCACCTGACCATACACGATTGTTCAGGGTGAACCATGACTAATGCTCTTACTGTCACATGAATTAACCAGAATACAAACAAACAACTTGTCTAGTTTAGTTTTCTGAGTCACCATCACTGTAGTGACATAATCACTCATCTGACAATTTATTGAATAAGCACTAATTGAAGTGGCACACGCCCTAATCTCGAGGATTCAGAATGGGCAGGGAAATCCTACGAAATGCTAAATATTCTATCAAATCATAGTCTATAAAGTATGATGAAACATAATATAAAGACAGATGAAGCACCTGGCCATACACGATTGCCTTGTATGGAACCGTTACTGGATTTTCCACCAAAAGCATGTCATGCGCATGCTGTAAGGTTGGTATTAACCCTTCACCCAGTAACTCTGAGTCAAGTATCTCACTAACCTGCATTTACAAAACAATCACCCTTGATGAAAGGAAGAAACTTCAACATAGATGCATTTGATTGAAATGGAAAAGTCACAAGGAACTTTGCCAATTAATGAGGGAGAACACCAAACTTGAAGTTGAATGTGCTCCAGCATGTAGAGTAGTGTATGTTTCTCACATTCTTAAATACACGTTCTGACATCCCTTTTTATTTTCCCAATCTCCAATATTTAACTTTGGTACAGGGTGAGGACAAACTTCACAAGTAAAATAGTTCACTGAAGCAAGTACAAGATGGACGTTGTAAAACTCACCAGAACATCGGCACGTGATTCAATATCTACCCCAACTCTGACTTCATCAGAACGCTTGTTGAGGACAGTTATACTCCTTGCCATATCATTAGCACGCAAAACCTTGCGCATCAATTTCACCATGGGAAGGTAAGACTCACAAGCTGTTACTGATCCATTATTACTACGGCATGTTGGCGAATCCCCCAAACCCATCGCCCGAGCAGCCATCATTGATAACAAGCCAGTTCCCGCACTAGATACCATGCCAAGCAAGTTTAGGAAAACATAAATACCGGCCTCATCCACCAGAAGAAAATTAAATCTCTCTCTCTCTCTCTCTCACACACACACACAAAACACCTAGGGAGATCCACTATGTTTCTGTTTAGCCCAACAAGAGAGATTCTTTATTTTTCCCCTATGAGCCAGACACGAACTAATTCTCATGCATGGTTTTCACCATCTCCTTTTTGTCAACTCAACAACAAACCAAACTTCCTTTCACTGATCTATTGTCCATCCCAATCCAATGGCTCTCACAAACACACCACGGAAATGCCGCTGTCTATAGAAAACGTCCCCTTGATCTGCAATTAATGGGAAAGGGATTCCTTCTGTGCTGTCAAGCTGATTCATGCATTTGTAAATCTCTAGCCAAGTGGAGCCAATGGAGTGAATTCAAACTCCGTTATTTCATTTCTAAGATCAAAACGAGTCATTGAGCAATGAGACGATCCAAGCAACAATACGCAGTCGACTAACAGAGCAACATGAGCAAAAGAACACCTCTCAACTCCAAAGACACGAATTAGACATCTTCACATCAATTGACAAAAAACTCAGCTTGGACATTCCACCGACTGAAAGTTAACTACTCTGGCTAAGCCAAACTCAACGGAGCAACAGAGCTCATCGTTACGCGAGATTACCCGATGTCGAGTACGCGGCAAGGCCCGGAGACGGCCTTGTCGATGGCTTCGCGGAAGGCCCTGTTCCGGCGCGAGTCGTTGAGCATGTCCAAGTACGACGTCGTGGCGAGGAGGCCCTGGTGGAGGCCCTCGGGAGCCGTCCCGCCGGCGTCTTCCTCGATGACGACCCACTCGGAGTTGCCGGTGAGCGGGTCGAGCTTCAGCTGGAAGACCCGCTGAGCCGAGCCCGAGCTCATGGCTCGAGCGAGCGCGAGTCCCGAGAGAGGGACCGAACGAGAAGCAGAGAGCAAGCGCGCCGATGAGACCAGCCGGCGATTGGCGTTCAGGAACACCACCATCGCAGGGACATCGTCGCTGCTGCGGATGCGCCGGCGGCGGTGATTCTGCTGCGCGAGGAGTTCCCTGGGAGGCGAAAATGGCGGAGGGTCTGAATGTCGGGCCGGGCTACTCCGGGCCCGATGTCACTCGAGGAAGTCGCGGGCCCGTCTCGTGGAATTTCGCTTCCCCGCGCACTAGTACATATATAATCATGAATTCGGTTCGGTTCGGTTCGGTTCGGTTCGATTCGATTTTATTCATAACATAATGCCACCACTTTGTTAGTAGACTAGATGGAGCCCGCACGAAGTTGAGCTCTATCACGGGGAGCAGCTTGGTGCTGCTTCAAAATTTGCCGGGTGATGGAGAGGGGGATGGCTGAAGGTTGAAGGATGGAGATGTGCGGGTTAAAATGATCTATGTGAGTCAAAGCATGTAAATAATCCACTATTTTGCCTATATCAAATTATCAATAAGGAAATACTTATTAAAATATGGATGGTGGCAAGGAATCAAAGTTACAAACATAAAAAACAATTATCGCCGACATGCAAATTGCAAAAGAAATAAATTTGCAGAAGAATGTTGAATTCTGTTGATTGATTGGGGCGCATGCAAAAAAATACACATACTTGTATATTTCTACGGTTATACAACAAATTACTGAATTTAAATCCAATAGTAACTCCCTAATCCCATGTGGGGTTATGTAAATTTCAAATAGATAGACACAATCTCCTATTTAATAGTAAAGTTTATTTTTTATCCTAAGAATATTGGCACAACCACTCGGTAGAACGGTGCTCATGTCGATCCATTATTCTTGTCTTCTTCAATTGACATGTCGATAGGCGTTTGCTCATTAATTGCTCCATCTCAAACACTTAAGACTAGAATTGATCTGCACATTTAAAATTCATGCCGATAGCATATCACTGGTCAGCTACGTTACGGGCGCTGATCAAAACCCATGGAACCTGCGGGCTTAGATTGAAGATTGCAAGTGAAGACTGGCCCAATACAAATCCTTACAAATCCGTCCGTATAGCCCATTGTCCCCGTGAGGCCAATTGGCAGGTGGACTGGATTGTTAAAGTCCACCAAAAGAAAGCCCTTCCCTTTGGTTGACTATCTAAGTCCTTACAACTTGGGGTAAGCATGATTTCAGAGAAGAACCTGGACCTTGAGAACAAGACTGACAAGAACTGTAGGTTTCAAATTCTAAGGTATGTAAGGTAAATTCTAAATTCTAAAAAATAAAAAACCTATTTCGATGAGTAGGTTTTGTGTTCGTAGTTGGAGGAATAGAACCTGAAACTTGGAACCTATAATTTGCAATCTAAAGAATAAGTTTTAATTTTTTTTTTTGTTCACATTTTCATACGATCTTACAATATTTCATACTATTTGATGATGAGTGTATATTCTTGAAGCACTAGTTTGAACTTCCATTTTATGATCGAGAATTTTACTTTATTAATATTCATATTTTTCATGTATCTTTATGATCAATAAATTGTAGTAGTAAGTGGTAATTATTAATAGTATTAATTTACTATAATCGTTCAATTAATAATATATGTGAAACCTGAGTAGACCTTATAATTTGTTATAAGGTAAGTTTTGAGTTCAAAAATTGATAAACTTGTTCCAACGGATAGATTTTGGATTTCATATAGAACATATATGGAACTTCTGTATGGAAATGAAATTGCTCATTCCTACTCATAACTCTTTTTATAATTTTTTTTTCCTTTTTTTTGGGCTTCTAGGTCACAGGGTATGTACAAGTATAGTTTGGTCGTACATATTTTCAATAATTGAATTTGGGTGGCAAAATGGTGAATCCCAATCCGAAGCATACAAACATGGTCCACATAAATCATTGACTCCCCTTCGACTTCTATTCTTGTCTTGTCTCAATCCCCCGGACTACGACTGATTCGGTCGGGGAAGGTTTTTCTCTCGGAAATGCATTAGATGGCGTTTTCTCAATAAAATACACAACGAAAAAAAAGGAAAGGAGAGATTCGAAAGCAATGATGCTACCAAATCTCCGTAATTTAATCAATCACACCAAAAATATAAATTGCCATAGTTAAAATAATAAAGAACGACGATGAAAGTGGATACCAAGTTACAACACGTCAAAAAATAAAATTCAAGACGGACTCATGCTAACACAAAATGATGATTATGCATAGTTTCACCTGTGCATGCTCAACTGAGACATCAACTCGCACCTATCTCTCAACTAATAATTTGCATAGATCAATCTATTCATGAGGAACCTCATTGCAAATTATTGTGTAGATACTAAAGCGACGTCACATTACCATAGGCTTGACTTTGAACCTACTTCCCCACTAATAGGTCGCATAGGTTAAGATAATCCAGCTAAGCATTGGTCCCAACATAGCTACTTAATTAGCTGTATATATGTGCAGGCACTAGAGCTTAGTTATATTATGTCTTTCTTAGAAAGCAATAAGCAAGACCTTGGTTTAGAAAAAAAGAAAAAGAAAAAAAACTGTACCTTACACAATTAAGTGATCACCTAAAAATAAAACGCGAACGAATTTGGTGGCAAATTAATGTTGTCCGAGCTACATATTAAAGTCTAAAAATGGGTTTGGTGTTCGGTTGACCAGAAAATAGTTCCTTGGACGAAAATGCAAAGACAAAATGCTCCTGCTGGAAAATAGAATGCTATATGAATTATAATACTTAGCATTGACATTTGGTGGAAACGGGTTGGTGGATATACCTTTAAAGAAAAACATATCTTAGCGTAAAGTTGTTGATATGTATATATACGTGTGTAAACATTATTTTTTCTTGTTAATTTTTGTCTTATCTTTTCGTTAAGCACCGGCCCCCCCGGGGGGGGTGTTGGTGGAGGAGAGGGAGAGGGTCTCCATCAACTTTCAATGCATGCAATCATATTTGGTTGGAGGACACGAATTTCGCAAACTGCTTTTCAGTTAATTAATCAATTAATCTCGTCTCGTGATGCTTAAGTTACTGCCGACCTATTAAAATGAGATTGATGTCGTGACAACAATTTACATATTTATGAAATGCAGCTTAAAAAGAAGGATGAGGTAGTTTCGTCTTGTGATGATTGTAGCGATAATGATTGAAAGGTGAAGATCAGCGATAGAGGACAAATGTGACAATTGAGTCCCACTACTAGTGAGTAGCTTGGGTTCAGTTCGGTGATCAATTGCAATCATCTCATCAGATTTCGCATAGAGTTCAGTAGCGAATTATTTAATTATCTTTTTGAATTCAATTCTCAACTCAATAGGTTTGTGAGCTACTTGAGTCTAATATAGAATTCATTAGTTTTTTTGAAAATATTTATTAGTGTAATCAAACATGAGTATCCTCAAAGCTACATAATATCCCCACAATATTTCACCTTTTTAAAGATCTAGCTTGAGTTTACTTATAAATTGATTTTAATCAAATTGAGTCAAGACATAGTATCTTGATTTTTTACTTGATTCGAGCTTGAGCAGATAATTTAATACTCGATCAAATTAATTTGAACTGAATTTCGAGCATTGACTTCACAAGTCGAGTCAAGTCAACTTTGATACTATATCGGCTCGACTTTATTACACCTCCAATGGTGGGAATGTCACAACTCATTTTGAGTTAAGAGGCCTAGGGAATTTTGGGGTGGGGGGGAAGGCGCATATTTCTAATCCTCTTATTCCCTAAAATAAGAAAGATTGCTCACTTAAAATTATGTGAAATTCGCATAACCCCTCCGGACTTTAGTAATGGTATGCATCTACCCTTAAACTTTTGATTTTCAGAAATCACAAGAAAGATTGCTCACTTAAAATTATGTGAAATTACGCAGAACCCCCTCCGGACTTTAGTGATGGTATGCATCTACCCATAAACTTTTGATTTTCAGAAATCATAATCTTATACATTAATTAGATAGAGCTCCTCTAGAATTCGAGTGGACCATCGTAGCAAACATTCTTTTAATCCTCGGTCTCTTCTCTTCCATTTAATAATTATATGGCGATGATAGATTACTTAACTTTCAAGGGCCCAATTTTCCAATGTCACGTCGTGTTCAACGCACCCGCAAAATCGGATTACGTTCAAAAGTCCAACGTCAAGATTATTATAAAAGAGCTGTTCATGTTTATCTCGGAACGGATGTGGATAAAAAGTGCTTTCTCTTGCTTGGTGTCTAAATAATAATAATAATAATAATGTTTGCAAATTTATTCCCCCATATGAAGCCTAAGAGGCGAGGTTCTAGTTATGGCTGGTTCTTCCTCTGATTCTCTGTGCATGCAATGCAATCTGGGGGAAAAGTCAACTGTCCAGCTGTTGACCTTCGAGGTTGCGGGGTCGCACTTGGCGATCTTCCCCTGTTTTGACTCGGCGTGCCAGCTCATATTAGCCAAATGGACCGCTCTGCTCCTGCCACGCCTGTATGGCCCCCTACTCTATACAGAAAGCAGCCAGAAAATATAAAAACAAGTCCCGAAAACACGTCTCACTTCACTCAATTTGCTTTTGCGAAAAATATTTTGCTCATTTTTCTATGTTTGGATCGCTTCGAAAAATTATTTAATGAAAAATGTGTTTTCATTTAAACTTAAATTTAGAAATTGAAGTAAGATCATTTTCATAAATAGAATCAAAAGGATAATTGATCTAAGGTGTCTATAAATTTGATTATGTAGTTAAATGCTTTACCTATTTTCAAAAGTAAATATATATAATTGGTCATTTCATGTGATTGCTCATTTCATGAAACATGATGATATTATTTCATCACGATCATTGCAATTATTTAATCCGATTAACAAATATAAATTAAAACATATTGATTGCGTTGAAAGTATTGACTGATAAATTGGAATACCAGGAATTGGGCTTCAAGCAATTACTTTTGAAAGCCCTGTCTTTCGGATTCAACAATATTAAGAAAGAAAAAACGCTTTGAATTTTTCTCCTCTTAATAGGACTCCCACTTGCAAAAATAAAATAACAATTTTTTAATCAATAACTAGACCAGGCTCTAGAAAATTATTACATCCTTATTGAGGAAGGACCCCGTGATCTTTTAGCTCCTTTTAAACCTAGGACCTGTTGTCTCCTTCTTGCCCATCAATCATATATACCAAAACCATTCGAGTATTAAAAGAATTTCTTGGTTCCTAAGCATCAGCATGCGACTTTTCCTCCGATTTTGGTGTATTTATATGCTTTTCAAATCAACCTTCTCCTCCTCAAATCCACCCATCAAAATCACAAAACCCCTCCGTAATCAGAAGCTTCCTCTCCTCCTCCCTTTTTCTCTTTTTTTTTTCCCTTTCTTTCACTTCACTCCTGTCTCCCTCTCACTCTCTTGCCACTATATATATTCACCATCTCTCTCTTCCCGATTCAATTCAAGCCCCGAGGCACCCGTGTCATTGAATTCCCAAAGCTCATTCATGGCTTCGTCCCTGCTGCTGGTTGGCTTCATCATCACCTTCCCCTGCCTCGTCTCCGTTTCCCTGTCAGAGACCCTTTTACTCCCCTTAATCCACTCCCTCTCCCACGCCCACCCGCAGTTCAACTCCACCCACCACCTCCTCCGCGCCGCCTCCGCCCGCTCCGCCGCCCGCTTCCGCCTCCGCCACCGCCACCAACGCCACCTCCCCCGGCAGGCCTCCCTCCCTCTCTCCCCGGGCAGCGACTACACCCTCTCCCTCACCCTCCACTCGCAGGCCGTGTCGCTCTACATGGACACCGGCAGCGACCTCGTCTGGGTCCCCTGCTCGCCCTTCACCTGCATCCTCTGCGACGGCAAGCCCAAGCCCGCCCCCGTCGCCCTCAACTCCTCCTCCTCCACCTCCGACGTCACCTGCAAGTCCTCCGCGTGCAGGGCCGTCCACTCTCCTCTCTCCTCCTCCTCCGACATCTGCGCGATGGCTCGTTGTCCCCTCGAAGACATCGAAATCTCCGACTGCGCCGCCTACCAATGCCCGCAGTTCTACTACGCCTACGGCGACGGCAGCCTCGTTGGCCGCCTGAAGAAAGGCATCGTCACCATACCCACCTCGTCGCCGCCTCTCGTCCTCCGCAACTTCACCTTCGGCTGCGCCCACACCGCCCTCGGCGAGCCCCTCGGCGTCGCCGGCTTCGGCCGCGGCCCGCTCTCACTGCCGGCCCAGCTTGCCGAGTCGTCCCCGCAGCTCGGCGCTCAGTTCTCGTACTGCCTCGTCTCGCACTCGTTCGACGCCGACCAAGTTCGCCGCCCGAGCCCGCTCATCCTCGGACGCTACGACGTGACGGAGAAGAGCTCGGAGGGTAAAGGAGGGAGCGACTTCGCGTACACGCCGATGCTGGACAGCCCGAACAGCCCGCACTTCTACTCCGTCGGGCTGGAGGGGATCTCCGTCGGGAGGAGGTTCATCCCGGCGCCGGAGAATCTACGGAGGATCGACGGGAGGGGCGACGGAGGGGTGGTGGTGGACTCGGGGACGACGTTCACGATGCTGCCGTCGGGGCTGTTCGGCGCGGTGGCGGCCGAGTTCGACCGCCAGCTCGGGCGGGTCAACTCGCGGCGGGCGAGGGCGGTGGAGGACAATACCGGGCTGAGCCCGTGCTACTACGTGGACGGCGCGGGGGCCAGGGTGCCCGACGTGGAGTTCCGCTTCGCGGGCGGATCGGGTGTGGCAATGCCCAGGGGGAACTACTTCTACGAGTTCGTGGACGTGGACGGCGGGAATAAGGGGAGGCGGGTGGGGTGCCTGATGATGATGGACGGCGGGGACGCGACGGAGATGGGGGGTGGGCCCGGGGCGACGCTGGGGAACTACCAGCAGCAGGGGTTTGAGGTGGTTTACGACTTGGAGGGGAGGCGCGTGGGGTTCGCGCGGAGGCAGTGCGCGTCGATGTGGGACAGCCTCCGGCAGGGCTGACGTGTCGCTTCGGGGGTTGACTTCTTCCGGCTCGAAGATCTTCGACTTCGAGCGAGCGTGTCGTGGGCTCCACGTGTGGTCCATGGAGGCATGGAGTACGGTCAAAGGGTTGAAAGAAAATGAGAGAGATGGGGCCATATTAATTTGGCTTTTCGCTTGTGTAAATAAATGTGGAAGATGTTGGTGGAAGAGATTTGTAAATTTTGCAAATACAGTCGGACGGGGATGAATTCTTTTCTGTAAGATATGCTATATATTCAGAATCTTACTTTCTTCGGACAAAATCCTCAACTTTCACGAGGTAAAGAGAAGCCAAGACAAAATGGACGAGAAATCCGAAGAGGAGAAGAGAAGAGAAGAGGAGAAGAGAAGTGAGGTTCCCTCAGCATGCAAGAAAGGAATCATGGTGGAGTCATTTATACATTAGCATGCGTGCATGGTTCACATACACAAAATACACAAACATCACGGGGAACCTCTTTCCTCCTCTCACTCTTCCCCGAAATTCCTTACCCCAAGGAATTCGATTCAGTTTCAAACCCCAAAATCGGCAATGAATCCTCGCAGAACCTGGAGAATTAGGTCTCGGATTGGTGTCAAAGGTTTGTTTGTGTCTATTTTTCTGTTCTTCTATTCTCCAAATCAGAAAAAAAAAAAAAACAAAAATCTGTCTGATAATATTACCTAAATTTTCTGCTCTCTGAAATAAAAACTGAGTCGAGAATATATTTGAACTAAAAATAAAAAAATGAAAAAATATTTTTCGTTCGAAATATAAATAATAAAAAAAATAAAAATCATTTCTGAAAATGAGAAATTACCAAACACACTCGAAATAGCTAAGTCTTTTCCTGGACCTGGACCTCTATGGTTTAGGTCTCTGATGAGCTGTGGGGAATTGACGACACAAGTCATCATGGAAAAACCGCATCGCAATATGATTTACCAGCGAATACTAGATGGTCGCAGGCAAAAAAGAAAAAACACAGAAACCAACTAAACCTCAAAAGGGAACGAGAAGGGAACTTCCGAGGAAACACGGAGAAGAAACAGAGAGGGCGCAGGTGGAGGATGCAGGGAAGAAGGGGGGGGGGTGGTGGGGCGGGGGCGGGGTTTAAAATAGGACTTTTGGTCTTTGCCTGAAGTCTCTGCAACCTTCAGTTCCTCTGAGGAGAATGGACAGCTGAAGGTATCGTGGCCATTTCATGTTGGTGCCTGCTCCACCGGGTCACTAACAGATGGTCTTCTTCGCACCGAAAGTAGAAGAAAATATTGCACACGCTTGTACCTCGTTATCCGAACACTAGCCACTCACTGCCTCGTGTCCTGGCCCGATAAATCGGTGGGGTTCTTTGCTCTATTGACCACCCTATCAAATTTAATGAATTGATGTGCATGTTCAAGTAACTTTTCATTAATGTGTTGGGTAGAGTCTCTAGAAATAAAGTGTGTATTTATGAAAGCTCTTTAAATGTCTCACTAAACACTTCTTTTTATCTAGTCTGATAGAATTCTCTAAAAAAATGCAACTTGACTAATTAGAGATGTTACCATCTTGTTACCTTTAAGTGTCTTTATGCTTTAAACTAAATCTCTGGATAATTTGCTGCTAAAATGTTGTTTTTTTTTTTAGTGATCCAGAAACCCGTACAGCCCGCAGCGGTCGGCGAAAAACTTGGGGGGACGGGTAGCGGGAGGACCCACCACCTCCGGCGTCCCACTTAAAACCCCAAGCGACCGTGAGGGGATTCGAACTCCTCCATTTCGTGAGGAGAAGAGAGTCCAAACCATCGCGGCCACTAAGGCGGTGGTGTTGCTAAAAGGTTGTTCCTAAAGGGTTTAAACAAGAGTTTCACCCACTATGGAAAGACATACCTACAACAACTTACTCAGTTTTCTCTGGTTCTACGCATAAGTCCCCTCATTGGTATCAAATGGCTTTTATCTAGAGTAGTATATTTGTAGCGATATAATTATGTTCCAACAATTATCGCTCAATTGGCCAACATAATCAAATCTATTTGTGATTTTTGTTCCACATGGCTCGTTGAAATTGGCCCTAATTTTCAATAGAATTGATTGAATCTTGAAAGAATTGGAAACATGAAGAAATCGCTATGAGATCAAAAACTTTCTATTAACAACACAAATTCACAATCCAAAGGTATTAAGCTTCCCTTAGCTAAGAAAGGGAAAATTTTTTGTCCTTATGGAGTGCAATCCTCAAAGACACCATTAATAGACAAAACACAACTTGTTAAGACTCCCATCGAAGTGGTAGAGAAGTCAACTTAATGGGCTTTGATGGTTAGCTCTAATAAGCCACCAGGTTATCCATGAAGTTTCTAAGTTAGAATTGTCAAGAGTTGGGCATATCTTTGACAATTCAAGTATTGAGAGTCTTAGTGATTCAGAAAAGGCCCAGTATCATGTTTTTTTATGGAAACAAAAAATTAAGAGCAAATGGTGTAGCGCATAAGAAGATGGCTCAAATTTCAAAACTATTTCTTGGTGAATCCAAAGGGGATTACAGGAGGCTTGGCCATTTTCTGGGATGATCGGGTAAATATAGCAATTGAGTCACATTTGAATCAATTATAATTTTTCATTGTAAAATGCTAGAATTAAGACAACTCATGAGAATCATCTTTCTACATGCCCCTAACAAGTTTAAAGAAAGAGTATTATTATGGGAGACTATTCATAAAGCAATCATTACAAACAGCTTCCTTGGCTATGTTTAGGGGATTTTAATGAAGTGTTGTACCATTGGGAGAGAGAGGGTAGAAGAATGGCTGAGTATTACTTAGCTTTTAGGGACTTTTTGCATGCTTGTTCTTTAATGGATTTGGAAAGCAAGGGTTTCGTGTTTACCTGGGTAAACAATAGAGAAGGTGATGCATTTATTAAGGGGAGGCTGGATAGAGCGTTATGTATGATAGAGTGGAGAATATCATACCTTAATGTTGAATGCCAAGCTTTACTAGTGATTGGTTTAGATCACAGCCTAGTTATTTTATCACTTTTCCCTAAGACTGTATGTAGAAGAACATAATTTATATATGAAGCTTTTTGGTCGGAGGATGAAGAATGTGCAAAAATAGTGAAGATGGCTTGGGCTTCAACAAATCCCCAAATAATGAGTATTGTAGATAAATTGAATATAGTGTCTCAAAAGCTGGCTAAATGGAGTAAAAGCAGGTTCTCTAATGCATTTAAGAGAATTCCATGGCTAAGGAATGAGCTCCAAGTGCTGATGAATAATCCAAGGTATTCAAATGATATCAAGAAAATCTAAAAGATAAACTAAGAAATGGAGAGTCTATGGCAACAAGAGGAATTGTATTGGGGGTATGAGATCAAGAATTAGTTGGCTTAAATGGGGTGATAGAAACACTAAATTTTTCTATGCTACAACTATCCAAAGAAGAACCATAAACAGATTCGCCATATTAAAAAATTTGGAAGGTGAGTGGATGAGAGACGAGAACATTCTTAAGGAAATGATAGAAGAGTATTTCAAAGATCTTTACAAGTCGGAGAGAAATAGAAACTTTCATCCTATATTTGATCAATTTCCATGCTCGGTTGATGTAATGATGAATAAAAAATTGATAAAACATATCACCCTAGAGGAAATCACAGCTGCAACACATCAATTAGGAGCTTCCAAGGCTCTTCAGCCTGATAGTTTAAATGGTATATTCTTCCAACATCATTGTAAGGAATTAAATCAAGATATTTTCAGGAAGGTGCAGCAGTTTTCTGACACGGGATATTTGAACCCTGAGTTGAACAAAACATCAATCACCCTCATTCCCAAAACCCTGAATCCAGAGAAGCTAGAACAATTTTGCCCCATAAGCCTATGCAACTTTATCTACAAGATCATCTCCAAGTTACTGACGAACAGGTTGAAACCTTTGCCACCTAATCTAATCGTAGTAGAACAAAGTGCATCTGTGGGAGGTTGACAAATTCAAGCTAATATTTTAATAGTGCAAGAGGTCTTATGTAGACTAAGAACACGGGAGTGGAAAAAGAAGTTCCAAGCGGCTTTAAAATTAAATATGCAAAAGACCTATGACCAAATAGAATGAGATTTCCTTTGAGAGTGCTTGTTCAAGATGGGTTTACGTGGAAAGTGGGTGAAGTACGTAATGCAATGTGTTTCCATGGAATCATTTAGCATTAAATTTAATGAGGAGACTTTGCCTTTCTTCCAACCAACTAGAGGAATTCGTCAAGGTGACCCTTTATCTCCCTATCTCTTCATACTAGTTGCTAACGTGTTCTCTTAGGAAGTGAATAATAACCATTCTAACCAGAAATTGATTTTTGGAAGAGAAATAGATTTTTCTATTTCTATTTCTAGAAGAGTTTTTAAGCAAAAATAACCATTTGATAACGACACAAAATTTCTACTCTAAAAATAGAAATTCGTTTAATTATGACATAAAATTTTTCCTTTCGGATGGCAGTGAATTGGCGGACGGTGACCGGTGGATGGCGGTGGACTGCGACCGCGGCGGCGGCGGGCGATTGACGGACGGTGGTTGACGGTGATGGATGAAGGACCAGGTTGACGAACGATGAGAATAATTTTATTTTTCATTTCTATTCCAGAAATAGAGAAGTAGAAAATTTTTACTTCCGATTTCTATTCCAAACCTATTTCTGGAATAAGAATCTATTTCAAAAATAGAAAAATGAAATAAGTTTATCAAATGGATTTCTATTCTAGAAACAAGTCTGTAATATAAAAATTGTTTATGGAACAGAAATAGGTGGTTGTCATGCACCCCCTTACTTGATGAAGCAAGCAATTCCAGCAAGCATTATTCAAGGAATTAAACTGAATCATAACTGCCCTACTCTCTCACATCTCTTATTTGTGGATGACTCCATCTTTTTCTTAGATGGAACCATAAAGAAATGTCAAAATTTGGTGGCTAGCCTACATCAATACTATTTTGCACTTGATCAGGCTATTAACTTGAACAAATGTAGGATATATTTCAGTAAAGGCTACCCAGAAAGTTTGAAGAGGAATATGGCTTCCGAGTTAAGAGTTCCAGTAATTGACAAAACCAGAAAATATCTAGGAATTCCTTCGGAATGTGGGGTATCGAAGAAAGAAATGTTTGCTTGGATTCTTGCTAGAGTCAATATGCAATTAGAGAGCTGGAAGGAGAATTTATTATCAAAAGTTGAGAAGGAAATATTGATAAAGACTGTGGTGTGGGCAATTCTTCAATATGCCATATCCATCTTTAGAATCCCAGTTTCAATTTGCAAAGCAATTGAGAAGAAAATAAACAATTTTTGATGGAGAACTAGTAATAAAATAGCCAATTTGCACCGGAAGAAATGAGAAATTTTAAAGCTTAAGAAGGATGAGGGGGGCTTAGGTTTCAAAGATCTATAGGCTTTTAACAAAACTATGCTAGGGAAACAAGCATGTCCAAAAACTCTTTGGAGTTAAGTTATGAAGGGTTTATACTTCCCACAATGGGATTTTTGGCAAGTTGGAAGATGATTATGTTTTTCATGGGGTTGGCAAAGTCTCATAATGGGAAGAGATGCTATATCTCCTCAAGTCACGTGGGCGGTTGGGAATGACAAAAAATCTCTATAAAAACAATAAATGGCTAAAGAATGGACCTACTGGTGGCCTTGCGACAAGAAATGAGCCACTTAAAGTGGTTGATCTGTTGGACGTCGAAGCAATAAAATGGAATGAATCCTTACTTAAGACTGTTTGACGAACATACGGAAATGGAAATCCTTACTATCCCTATCAGGTTACCGACTACAGAGGATAAATTAATCTAGGCTAACGACATATTAGGGACATACACAGTTAAAAGTGGATATTTTAGTAATAGAAGTTCAACAAACAGAGCTCTCACAATAATAGCATCATCTTCTTACCAAGCTAAACTAGAATTGTGAAAATACATATAGAAAGCAAGAACAACCCCTGAAGTTAAAATCTTCCTATGGAATGCATGCCAAAACGCCCTATCTACCTTGGACAACTTGCATAGGAGAAAGATTGTACTTGCACCAGTATGCCCAATTTGCAAATAGGAGTTGGAAACGGTAGAATACACCATGTTGCTTTGTCCTTGGACATCTAAACTATGGTGTGAGAACCCCTTGCGAATTTGTATCACAAGAAATGATCTAACTCAGTTTGTGTTCGTAAAATTATAAATGCACAAGTGCACGTATCAAACAAGTAATATAATGATGAGTAAAAGTATCGTCCCATGGAGATCGATGATTAATACACCAATTAAATACTAAAATAAATTAATTCTAAAATTTATCTAACAGATCAAAATATAATTAAGAATAAATTAAAAAAAAAATATGGAGACTAAATGCAGTAAATTGATCAGATAAATATGTTGGAGCATCCGATTTCACCATAACCACTAGATATGAATTTCAGATTGTTGTGAATACAAGAACAATATCAAACATGTGATAGCGAAATTTCCTAATCTATTTATTATCTTATCTCTAGGTATAACAAACCTACTTAGCTTATTAATCAACTATATCTCTATGTGAATTAAAATAGACATGAGTGCATTAAAAACTATGAATATTCCCGGTTTACAATGAGTCTTTTGTATCATCTTATCACCGAAAGTTACACAAATAACGTGGTATATTTCTATTTACGTTTAATTCATGGTTATACATTATAATGAGCAATTGCATATTATCACTTCTCAGTCTCAAACATGCACATCAGATCATTCAAGTGGTGGCCAGTTACTCAAAAGCATTAAACACAATAATATATAACTCACATGAATGAAATCAATTGTAAAACATAAAAATCATGAAATTCATATCATCATGATTAAGCTACATCGTAACCCTAACAAAAGAAAATTAGAACATAGTAGAATAATAAATAAAAATATAAATCAAACCCATCATCTTGAATCAAAGAACAATAATTTTGTTACCACTTTTGTCTTCTCTCTAAAATACTTGAAAAACTGTCAAAAGAATGAAAAAATGATCTAACAAAAACCCTAGCTGCTCTCTTTCTTTCCATGTTCTCCTAATTATAGGATATATCCAAAATATCTATCTCTCAACGCTTGCAGATAACATTAGGGAACAAAATTAAGAATTTCCTGATTTGATATCCATCTTCCACTGCTGCTTTTATTTGAATTCCTGATAGTTGCCATTTTTTTCTTATCCTCTCCATATCTCATTATTTTGCATAAATAAGGAAAATTCAAATAATCAGAAAGAAATCCAAATATTTTCTTATAGATAATGCATTAATTACCGCCTAAAATAGGTAAAATAACTCTATTTTTATAGAGTTATCAAACCCCAAAACTTAACATTTTGCTAGTCTTCGAGTAAAAGTAAGACATAACACATACTCAATTTAATAACCTTCTCCATGACATATTTCCATAATTGCTCATTATTAAAGAATGCAGTATGAATAGAATGAAGAACGATAGATCCTCGTCCAAATTCAAAAAGAAAAACACAAATTTCATCCAAACATTGAAATCGATTTATAAGTTAAGACCAATTCTAACTATATGATCCAAGTGTGTGTGTGAGAGTCCTCATCTTTTTTTGAATTATATGCAATCCAAATAAATTTACATTAAAATGCAACCTCTAAAAAATTCTCAATAATTATGACCAAATCTCATAAGTTTGCTTTTCATTCATCTCTCCACTAATGTAAGCTAATTATCCAATTAAAAATCAATAGGACTTTTCTCGGGTTGTAATGTAAGGTTGGGCTAAACGTGAGATAACGGTAATTTTAAGCTTAAATCACCCATCAACACGTTGATTTTTATGATCTAATTAGAGCCAATGTCACTGTCCAATTTCACTCATTCAAGATAATTTTTCTACCACCATATATCATTATCCCCCCCCTTTTTTTTGAATTGCTTTATGGTGGAGTTTCTCCCAAAGTCCCTTCTAATATAACATGAAAATTTCTAACCCATTGAGTATTCAAAAGGCTCACTCAATTGAAAGTTGGATAGGGAACCATAAAATCAATTTTTTTTTTACAATACACCCCAACAACTATTGTAATCACTTTTTTTTTTCATACTCCATCCTTCCTCCCAAATTTCTATCAAGCTCAAATAATTTTTTATCCCAAAAGAAAATCAACATGTTCATAGGGCATGGGATAATGATATAATTTGATCACGGCTAGGCTAAACATATATGGGTGCCAATGAAAAATTGGGTAATAATTAAGGTTCAACGGGGTGACTGGGGATAAATAAATAGGGTTGGTTAGAAAGGCTCAATCGATCCAAAAATTGCCTAAATCATTTTCTCAGTTAGATTTAACTTAGGATTTCGCCTCAAGAGAAAATCAAACAAATTCTAAGATTTGGGTGAAATCTAAGAAAATCACATACTTCGCATGAATGTTTTCTAGATTCACACATAATTCAAAAATTAAAGACTTTTAGTGCTTAGTAAGTGGATCAATATAATCAGAATTAAGATTAACTTACACATCAATTGCAAGTTTAAATAAAATTTATATTTTCTTAAGAATAGCAAAAATTCACAACCAATAATGCAATCACGATAAAAAAATTTTGCAAAAAAATTTGTCTCCCCCCCAAACTTGAATGAAGTAGTGTCCTCAATGCGAAAAATAGAATAGGAAGAAGAAAACTTCCCTAGTTATAGGATAAGTCCATAAATGATCTTGATGATTAAACTCTTGAAAGATGCTCTCTAAAAATTAACCTGGATAAAACAGAGAAAAGTTTATCCTTTTTTTTTTTTAAATTTTTTTTGCAAAACATAAACTTAAAAATAAATAAAAACATAATTAAAATGCTTGGGTTGCCCTCCAAGAAGTGCTTGTTTTATAGTTTTCAGCCAAACTATCTCGGATGTCGCTATTTCGGAGGATGAAGTTCAATGGTGGTCTTCTGCTTGTTGTAACCACCTTCAAAGTAGGGCTTCAAACACCTCTGATGTTGGATAGTGGATTTATATTGCTCCTCCATCAAAATTTTGTGCATGCAAATTGAAGGACTAATTCTCTTGATATCAGCTATTTTCCATCCAATTGCACCTTTATGCTCTCTTAATACTCTGAGCAATTTCTCTTCCATCAAATCTGTCAAAGAAGAAGAAATAATTATTGGTAAAGAAGAAACTCCATCTAAATAAGCATATTTCAAATGAGAAGGTAAGGGTTTGAGTTTAAGAATTGAAGGCTCTTCAATTGACGGTTTAGGCTTTGTAATGTGTTGTCTCAACTCTTCAAATTTAATTGCCTTTTGTCTTAAATATGGTGGAATTGTCTCCATGAAATTTGCATACTCCTTTATCTCCTCATTCTGAATATCTTTGTCCATTGGTTGAATCAGACATGCTTCAAGTGGATCTTTAAAAATGTTTTCCTAAAAAATTTTATTCACCAACTTGTCAACTGTCTCAATTCTACAACAAGAATTATCATCAGATGGATATTTCATTACTTTAAAAATATTTAATGAAACAAGATCATCTTGAACTCTAAGAATCAATTTCCCTTGTTGTACATCAATAAGAGCTCTTCCTGTTGCTAGAAAAGGTCGACCTAAGATAAGTGGTACCTCAAAATTTTCCTCCATATCAAGAATTATGAAATCTGTAGGAAAGATAAATTTGTCAACTTTTACCAAAACATCTTCCACAATACTTCTCGGATATTTAATTGATCGATCAGCCAGTTGAAGTGATACTGTGGTTGTTTTTACCTCACCCAATCCTAATTTCTTGAAAACTAAATAAGGCATTAGATTAATACTTGCACCTAAATCACATAATGCTTTTTCAATGTAAGAATCCCCAATAGTGCAAGGAATAGTAAAACTCCTCGGATCTTTTAATTTCAGAGGCAATTTGTTTTGTAGGATGGCTGAACACTCCTCATTTAACTTCACAATTTCATAATCCTCCAGTTTCCTTTTGTTTGCCAAAATCTCCTTAAATTTTTTTGCATAACTAGGCATTTGCGCTAAAGCATCTGCAAAAGAAATGGTAATGTGCAATTTTTTAAATACATCAAGAAATTTAGAAAATTGCTTATCTATTTTGTGCTACTAGAGTCGCTGAGGGAATGGAATTGACGGCACATATAGCTTGGGATTATCTGGAAAAAGTTTACTCTTGCTTGTCTCATTTAATTGTTTATTGACCACCTCTTTCTTGTCTCTGAAAATCTCTTCTTCTCCCACTTGTTTACCACTTCTCAGGATAATAGCCTTTATGTTTTCAATTGGATTTTTCTCTGTATTGCTCGGCAAAGAACCCTGTTGTCTCCCTGATATCATGCTTGCTAACTGACCCACTTACATCTCCAGATTTCTGATTGAAGCCTCTTGGTTTTGAAATCTCACATCCGTGCTTTTGATGAAGTCATGAGTTGTGTTAGCAAGTTTGGTGACTATGTCTTCCAAATTTGACTTTGTCTCTTCTGATTGTTTGAATCCCGGTGGTCTCATCACATTTTGATTATTCCATGAAAAATTTGGATGATTGTGCCATCCCGGATTGTACGTGTTGGAGTAGGGATTATTCTGTGACCTGTTAAAATTCCCAACAAAATTAGAATTTTTATGAGATTGTTTAAAAGTATTACTTACCTGACACTTTGTGCTAACATTAGGGGTGATCATGGTCCGGTTTGGGCTGGTTCGACGCCTAACCTTAGGATCAACCCATATAGTGTCGGTCCCCAATTTTTGGGACCGAGGACCGACCCGGTCAAGTTTGGGACCGAGGACCGGACCGACCCTATGGGTTCGGTCTGGTCCCAAGGTCAACTCGGGACTAGCAAATAATTTTTTTTATTTCATTTTTTATTCCTTAAAAAGTAAAACTCATTAATTCAAATTACATATGAAACCAAACTATAAATATAAGTACATAGTCAACATAAATTTAAGATAAGGTGATCATAAAAAGTAACATAAATTTAAGATAATGTGATCATAAAAAGTTCACACTAGTTAAAAACAACAAACTATATAAATGATTGAGATTGCTAATAAAGATAAAGTGTTTCCATTGCTGAAGCATACTATAATTTTCTTGTTTTTGATTTGTGGTGATCATAAAAAGTAACATAAATTTAAGATAAGGTGATCATAAAAAGTTCACACTAGTTAAAAACAACAAACTATATAAATTATTGAGATTGCTAATAAAGATAAAGTGTTTCCATTGCTGAAGCATACTATAATTTTCTTGTTTTTGATTTGTCTTTGAATCATTCTTCCCTTCGGGAAATGGGATGAGATGGGAAATTTAAGAGAAAAGAATTCTAGGCCAAAAAAATGTTTTCTAGGCATCTTCTCCTGCAATCATCTATTAATAATACTTGTAACACTATATGCAAAAATGATTCATACATTCAATCAAGCAAAGTCTAATCAACCAATAATTAAGCTTCACACCACTTGATAGGCACATCATCATAACAACGGCAATACTACTATTCGAAAACTTCTTTCATTTGACACAAACTTAAAAGCAAAGTGCAACTGAACAATTAAACCATAAGAAGAATAAGACAAGAGGCTAAGGACATTTTAGCCATTTCATAACACTATTCATCCATTTCACGGCGTGAAGAACATGGCTGGGTTTGCTATTTATAAGAAAAACATTAAAAAATATTATATATTAAATATCTAAAATATATTATATATAAATATATTTCCTTTCCAATATATTTATATTATTATATATATATATATATATATTTTATCAGGGTTGGTTTGGATTGGACCGACCCTAAACTTCCAGTACCGAGGACCAACCCACACAGTACCGGTCATGGAATCTTAGGACCGAGGACCGACCCGATCTCCTTAGAAACCGGACCAGGACCAGCAGGGTTGGGCCGGTCTAGGGTCAACCTTAGACCATTGCTCACCCCTAGCTAACATGTCCTCCACCACAAAAATTACATGTCAAATTCTGAATTTTCATGGTTGAAACACTCATATTATCAAGCTTTTTGTTGAGTGTTTCAAATTGTGTAATAATTGCAGTAAAAGCATCCACTTCATGAACTCCACTAACTTTTTACATTGGTAGTCTCTCAGTAGGCCACTGATAACTATTTGACGCCATCTCCTCTAATAGACTGTAGGCTTCTTCTGGTGTTTTATTATTTAAAGTCCCCCTGCAGCCGCATCAATCATAGAACGAAGATTTATACTAGAGCCATTATAAAAAGTTTGTACCTGCATCCATATGGATAATCCATGATGTGGGCATCTCCTAAGAAATTCTTTGAATCTTTCCTATGCTTCATATAATGATTCATTATCCATCTGCATAAAATTAGTAATATCGTTACGCATCTTCGCAGGTAGAAAGAACTTACCAAGAAATTTCTAAGCCATATCATTCCATATTGTAATTGATCCATCTGCCATCTTAGCGTGATTTCCTTGTTCTCTTAGTCGCCTTTTGAATGTACGCTCGATTTCTAGATCAAGTTCAACAAGTTCCCCTTGTTGGCTACGTGTCATAAACCGATGTACACCCTGAAAAATAAAACAAAACGAAAGCTAGATTAAACTTAGAATGATCTGGTATCAATATTAATTAATATTAAAAACGATCCCTAGCAACAGCGTCAAAAACTTGTTTGTGAAATTCTAAACGCAAGTGCACGTATCAAACAAGTAATATAATGATGAGAAAAAGTATCGTCCCACGGAGATCGATGATTAATAAACCAATTAAATACTAAAATAGATTAATTCTAAAATTTATCTAACAGATCAAAATATAATTAAGAATAAATTAAAAAAAATATGGAGACTAAATGCAGTAAATTGATCAGATTAATATGTTAGAGCATCCGATTTCACCATAATCACTAGATATGAATTTTAGATTATTGTGAATACAAGAACAATATCAAACATGTGATAGCGGAATTTCCTAATCTATTTACTATTATTTCTCTAGGTTTAACAAATCCACTATATCTCTATGTGAATTAAAATAAATATGAGTACATTAAAAATTATGAATATTCCCAGTTTACAATGGGTCTTTTGGATCACCTTATCACCGAAAGCTACACAAATAACGTGGTATATTTCTATCCGCGTTTAATTCATGGTTATACATTATAATGAGCAATTGCATATTATCACTTATCAGTCTCAAACATACACATCAGATCATTCAAGTGGTGGCCGGTTACTCAAAAGCATTAAACACAATAATATATAACTCACATGAATGAAATCAATTGTAAAACATAAAAATCATGAAATTCATATCATCATGATTAGATTACATTGTAGCCCTAACAAAAGAAAATTAGAACATAGTAGAATAAGAAATAAAAATATAAATCAAACCCATCATCTTGAATCAAAGAACAATAATTCTGTTACCACTTTTTCTTCTCTCTAAAATACTTGAAAAACTATCAGAAGAATGAAAAAACGATCTAACAAAAACCTCTCTTTCTTTCCATGTTCTCCTATTTATAGGATATATCCAAAATATCTATCTCCCAACGCTTGCAGATAATATTAGGGAACAAAATCAAGAATTTCCTGATTTGATATCCACCTTCCACTGCTGTTTTTATTTGAATTCCTGATAGTTGCCATTCTTTTCCTTATCCTCTCCATATCTCATTATTTTGCATAAATAAGGAAAATTCAAATAATCAGAAGGAAATCCAAATATTTTCTCATAGATAATGCATTAATTACTGCATAAAATAGGTAAAATAACTCTATTTTTATAGAGTTATCAGTTTGAAAAGTGGTTAATTAGATTGAGAGAAGACCCATGAACCTCACCTTACCTCAGTTCGACCTAGTTGCAACGACCCTATGGTGCATATGGAAGGACTGGAACAATGTTATCTTCAGAAAAATGTCCCTAAAGCAACAACAAAGTAAAGACAAGGCCACGACCTATTATGAGAACTTCAAGACTTGGAACGGGATCACAAAAGGAGAACAAAGAAATGCAAATCTTACTCGAAGATGGCAAAAACTCACCCCAAGTATCTTGAAGGTAAATGTGAATGCTTTGTTTGTTGGTGCTCATGAAGAACCACCCACAGCCACGACGAATGGAGGGGCATACAGAGGAGGAAACCGTGCGGTTATTGCTTGCATCGTCCAAGACTCTTGTGGTAGGATAATGGACATATTTTTCAATTTAGTTGAAGCTGGATTTGCCGAGCAAGATGAAGCCTTGGCGTTGCTCAAAACCCTGACTAGATCTACTTTAAGCTTGCAATTGGAGATTGAGGGTGCATTTAGTTCAGCATTTTGAAAGTCCATTGAGAAAATGCAAAGCAGTTTAGCCTAAAGGACTTTAGGTAAATGTAAATACCGTTTGGTAAACTATGCTTTGAGAAGCAATTTTAAGAGAAATGCCCGTTTGGTAGAAAACACATTTGAAAAGCCCTTTGCATGATTAATATTAGTTTTTTTTTATTTCATTTGTTGAAATATAAAATTTGACAATAATACTAAAAAAATCAAAAACATATATATAATTAAAAAAAGACCAAATCCTCCATTGAATTTTTTAATTTTTAATTGTTTAAAATTGAAAAAATAATGTATGCAAATTTTTAAATATAAATTTGAAGATAATGCTAAAAAATCAAATACATGTATATAATTTTTTTAAAAAGGACCAAACTCTTTTGTCGGAATTTTTTTAATTTTTATTTGTTAAAATTGAAAAAAATGTATGTAACTTTTTAAATATAAAATTTGACAATAATGCTAAAAAAATCAAATATATAAACGATTTTTTTAAATACCAAAATATTTTTTTTTTAGTATTATATAATTTTGATTTTTTCAATATTATTTTGGCATTTAAAAAATAATAACGAGAGCAAAATTATAAATTTGAAGAATAAGTGATGATAGTTTTGGAAAAAGAAAATTTCAGCATTTGGTAGTAAGCTCAAAACTAATCCCTACTAGTATTAGGCTTTTAGCTTTCACAATGTTGACTTTCACTTGAAAGTTATTTCAAAATGGTTGCCAAATAGTCAAGTATTTCTTCAAGAGGCTTTGAAGCCGAAAGTTCATCGAATCTTTGAACCAAACGCACACCGACTGCTGTGTACTTGTTGAAGGCGTGAACTCCTCTAAACTAGTGAACTGGGAAGTATAGCCCTTGGTGGACTGGGCCAAGGAGCTGATGGGCTGCACCATAGCCCATTGTAGCCGAGAAACAAATATAATTGCGGATTGGCTAGACAAAGCCCAAAAGTCGAATAGTTTACCCAAAATTGGGTCTCCGACCCATCATCCGCTCTTTTTGATATGTTATATTATGATGCTCTTGATGTATTTTCCGTGAATTTCGTTAGGTAATCAATATCACTTGTATTTTTTACCCCTAAAAAAAAAAATCAATACAAGTTCGCATATTCTTTTTATTAGCTTTCATAAATTGACATATTTTACACACGTGATTCTCGAAAATGAAAACTTTTGATCGAAACGAACATTTTTTCAAAATAAATATGTTAATACCATTTTCAATCGACGTGGTTCTCAAGATTTAGATTCAACCTTACAATCTTACCAAAATAAAGTGGTCGTAAAACAGTTCAAACGACGCGAAAGTATAAGGCAGCCCACTTATCATTTGACACACGTATAATTAAAGCAACTCATGAAGTTTTATCTAGCAGAGAGGGATAGGTCTACCCGCCGGGACAAGCCGATGGAATGGCCGTACTTGGCAGGGCCCGGTCCATTCGATGGAATCGTCCCGGATCAGTCCACGGATTGCCAAATCCCATGGCGAACCGGATTAATAAAAATATCAGAGACGATTTGGATTCTCTCTCTCTCTAGAAGCTTCTCCCACTTCCACTCGCCTCCCGAACATTCTGCACTCTTCTTCTTTCTCTCTCTGTTTTTTCCCCTTCCCCAAGCACGCCATCTCCCTCCTCCTCCTCCTCCTCCTCCTCCTCCTATTTAAACATCCCCCAAGCCCCTTCCAACCGAATCAAGAAAGCTTCCCCACTCGTCGAACGCCAGTCGGTAGCTCACTCTCGAAATTCTCTGAACCCCGTCGCAGACGACCTGCAAGCTCCAAGCGCGATCGAGAAGATGGCGTCTTCGCTCGCTCTCCGGAGGGCTGCCGCCGCCGCCGCGTCCTCGGGCGTCCTGTCGAGGCTGACCAACCCGGTCCGCGCCGCCTCCGTCGCCCCTCACGTTGCTCGCTCCTTCAACACCAGCTCTCAGATGCGGCGCTACGACGAAGACGACAGCGACGTCGACGTCGAGCGCCGCTCCGATCGTGCCGTCTCCCGCCGCCGCGAGCCTGGTCTGTTTTCAGGTAGTTGTTATCTTATCACTCATTTTTTAGAGGTCGTCAGCTGGTTGATTGCTGCTCTGTTTCCTTTATTTGTAAATGACGTTTCTGCGCTAGCCTAGTGGCATTTACGTATTCGATGATGGAGCATTTGCTCGTTTTACGAGGTACCTCTCTGTTTAGAGAAGCGTTCTCATGGATTTTGTATTGCCGATCGTTCGACAGATGTGTTCGATCCGTTCTCGCCGACTCGAAGCCTGAGCCAGGTGCTGAACCTGATGGACCAGTTCATGGAGAGTCCGTTCCTCGCGGCGTCGCGCGGCATGGGGGCTGCTGGATCGAGGAGGGGCTGGGACGTGAAGGAGGACGACAGCGCCCTCTACCTCCGGATGGACATGCCCGGCCTCAGCAGGGAGGACGTGAAGGTCTCGGTGGAGCAGAACACCCTGACGATCAAGGGCGAGGGCGAGAAGGAGTCGGAGGAGGAGGAGGAGAGCGGGAGGAGGTACTCCAGCAGGCTGGATCTGCCGCCGAACCTGTACAAGCTCGGGGAGATCAAGGCGGAGATGAAGAATGGCGTGCTCAAGGTGGTGGTCCCCAAGGTGAAGGAAGAAGAGAGGAAGGATGTCTTCCAGGTCAACATTGAGTGAAAATGCTGAGAGAGTTGTAAAAAGGGATTTCTTTTGGGGGTCAAGGTGCTATTTTTCCTTCCTTTTTCTAGCAGTAAGTTTTGTCTGGTGTTTCAACTGAAGACTCTTTGGGCAATAAATAGGTGGGGAAGAAAGAGTATGCGAGTTCTTCCGCTGATGAGTTGCTGAGTCCTGTCTTTTTGTCAAGCCTTTCACAGACGATGTTTCTCTTTAATGAAAATCGGAAAAATCTTACAAACTGAGTTAGTCGTCTTTGGGTGTTTTCCATCTTGTTTGCAACGGATATTGGGATTTGCTCTGGAAAAAGGCATAGATGGTATTTCAGTCGAGCAGGGAGATTCGAAGCAGATCAACTATGGGGGCTATCTCTGCTTTTCTCCATGCATACTCGTGATTTGAGTGAATCGTGTGCGCGGACCTGGGAATGCATTGAATTGGGGAGTGGAAAGGACTAATTTTTAAGGACTGGACTTGAATTCGAAACTTGGCGTTAATTTGGGGTAGAGATTTGGCATTTGCCACCCAGAACGTGCATTGCTCTGTTTTGAGGAGAAAGTCTCGGCTGTACAGCGTTTCACTTGATATTTACAAACTGCGAACAGCAAACAATTCAATTTGCTACCATACGCACGAATTGAAATTACGTTCAATGGCCAAGGTATTTGCCTAGCAACTGGTTCTGAAGTATCTGACGAAGAGGCGGAGTTGATGTTCTTCCTCTTTCTTTTTCTGTCTTTTCTTCCTCTCTCTCTCTTCTCTTTTCCCTCTCCCCAAAACTCTCGATTCCACTCTTTCTGCTAGAGCCGTTAAACGGGTGGGTCGGGTCGGGTTTGGGTCGGGTCCACACTGGTCCGACCCAAATTAATCCATTAACCCATTTATGGACCCATTTATGTTTAATGTAATTTTTCGACCCAAACCCGACCCGACCCATATCCAACCCATACCCAACCCGACCCAACTCATATTAATAAAATATTTTCATATTTAACAAATTTAGAAAAACTTATTCCTATGTTTTTTTAAAAGATTATATTATTAAAATACTTCCAAGCTTTTATATATATATTATTTTTTTAAAATTGTATTGCTAAAATAGTTTTATACAATATAAATTTAATGAACAATTTTTATAAATTTTAAAATAATTATTTAAAAAATTGAATTTTAATTATTTTTATTTTATTTTTAAAATATAATTTTCTTTTTCTCTTTCTTTTTCTTTTTCTCTTTTTCTTCTCCTTCTTCTTCTTCTTTGGCCGGCCGCCGGCCACGGACGGCCGGCGACCGGCCACAGGGCGAGCCTTGAGCTCGAGCTCGCCGATGCCGCGAGCTCGAGGCTTACCGGATCGGCGAGGCTCGAGCCTCGCCCGACGCCGGAGCTCGAGTCTCGCCGGATCGGCGAGCCTCGAGCTCGCCGACACCGGCGAGGCCTCCGCCTCGCCCGAGATCCGGCGAGCTCGAGGCTCGCCCGGGCGGCTCGGCCAGCCAGACCGCGCCGTCCGGCGACCGGAAGGAGGAATGAGAAAGAAAGAAAAAAGAAAGAAAAAAAAAAAAGAAAGAAAAAAAGGAAGAAAAAGAAAAGAGAAAATAAAAATAAAAAAATTATAATTTCGATTTTTATAAAGTTAAAGAGAGAATGGAGGAATTATAATGTTTTTGTTAAAGATGAGTTTTCAACCCAACCCATTTAAAACCCACTTAAGACCCACCTATCTTAAACCTTTAATTGTGAAACCCATTTAACTATCTTTTGTTATAAATAAGTGACCCATTTATGACCCATTTAAGATTTAAATGGGTCATAAATGGGTTTGTGACCCATTTTAACACCTCTACTTTCTGCTGAAGCTTCTACCTTTTTTTTTTTTTTGACTGGGTCAAAACCCATATTTTACATCCATCATTGGCTATGAGTCGCATATCGTTTATACCTAACAATGTCGTTGTTCCAGCCTAGAACACGCACGGTCTTCTTCACTTTAACCTCTCGCGTGTGCTAAGCCTGCCATAAAAAAGAGACGGGCAGCACCTTTGGGGCCAATTAGGATTGCTGCAGGTACCAAGAACGACACCTACGTCCCTCGCATGCTGTTTGTGACTCTGAGAATATCATGTTTTTCTTCAAATCTTATCTGCTATGTGGGACAAGGAAACGCACACTTAATTTATTTTACAAACAAACTTCCAACATGGATGACTATGTTGCAATCTTAGTTTAATCTCTTTGAGTTTAGTCGAACAACATGGTCATATCTTCAGTGTTTATTTCTAAACCGTACATCAAGACAGTGGATGAGGCAGCATTTTCCTATCATATAGATGCAGCACTTCTTTCGCTGCTTAAGTAGCATTCTTCAGTTGATTTTTCCAAGTACCTGGGAGGCATGCGCTTGTTAAACACTACAATTGATCTAATGGTGAAGATTTAGGAGATTGACATGTCAGTTATGTTAAAAGTGCAGTGCAGTTAGGATCAGTGAAAACTTTCCTTAAATTGATGGAACTAAACATTGCATAATAAGTTCAGCTTTATCTACAGTTGCACTTTGAAAAATAGATGAACTGGCTCTTGATCTTCTCCAAAACCCACGAATCACATATTTAGACGTAAATAAGGTTTCAATCAAACCCAACGCTGTACTGGAATAACGAAGCTTCATTTTCTCTAATGACAATTTCGGTTTTGATTTGAGAGGAGAGACAAGTGTAGATCTAGTTGTTCTTCTAAAGTGTGGATTACTACAAAGCAAATGACTTATCAATTAAATCTAACTCGTTAGATTCAAACTATTAGTTTTCCTAAGTGGAGTCTAGCCATGCAGCAGATGCTCTCTGAATTCTTAACACTCACTTTTTCATGTTGTCAATCTTTTTTAGTTCAAGGAAGCAATTGCGTCAGGAATAAGGTTTTTCTAGTTAATGATTACTTGCACAGTGGAACTATAAGTTTCAAGTGATTTTATAATGACATCTCAATACGAAACTGTTCTGCTTTTTGCAGATGATTACTGAGAAAATCTTTTTTTTTTATAGTTTTTCTATTCTAATGTTCTATTTTTCTGTTTCATATTGGACATGGTGGCTTTTCTCAGGGTAGCCTTTTGAACGACTGTTGTGTTATGTTTAAGGTTAAATATCTCGCTGAAAATCAATGATCTGTTCCTATTGATACCAGTGATATCATCTTAGTGGACAAAATCATCAACAATGTAAGACTGATCAATGCACAAGCCATCCATCATAACTGCAATAAACTACTGAACAACTGCCCAATCACAATAAACTACTGAACAACAGCCCGATCAACTAAGAGGATATAGAAAGGGGCAAACTACTATCATCTGAAGTTTGAATTAGCTCCAAGTTTTCTTCAGGGACCAGTTCACCGTCCCATTCCAAATCCAATCAAACGGATCCTATCAGATCTTTTATTGTTATATAGAGCGAAACATAAGGTCTTGACCTTGCATCACCACCTGTTCCTGTATCTAGAGACTCACTCTATCTTGCAAAGTCCAGCGACAGAGTGAACATTTCATTTGAAAACAACAGCAATGGGGCTTTTCACGGAGTGATCTGAAGAAACCCATGTCAGGGATCCTTGAGCAAATGGCTTAATAACGCTCCCACCAGAACTTCTGTGGAACCCCACAGTATATGTGGCCATTTGCACTGCCATACTAAACTTGATCTCAGAAGGGTACACTGTGACATCAACACCTTCCAGTGCATCAACCTTGTATGTGTACGAGGAGTCAGCAGACCCGACGTTTGTAACTGTCCTAGAATAGTTCTGGGCGCTAGAGCCCAGTATTATGCTGAAGGATGGGTAATTTAGCTGTGCTTCAGGTATGCTTTTTATTTGTGAGCATTTGGCCTTTTCCTGTGTGATGGTTTCAATTTCGGAATCCTTGTATCCCAAACCGCATAAATAAGGGATGTAGTCATTGGGCTTGATGTCATAAATAAGGCCTGGATCGTCTGCTTTGGGTGGATTCACATGGCCTGCGCCTATGGCGAAGATGTCAGCTGGAAGAAGGGTTTCATCGATGATTGGCTTACTTCCAAGGTTCATTTGATATGCAGTGGTCATGATTGCAGATTTTATGGCAGCAGGTGACCAATCAGGGTGAGAGCTCTTCAGCAATGCTGCAATGCCACTGAGATGAGGGCACGACATGGAGGTTCCAGAGATGATGTTGAAGGTCGCATCTGTAGTTGAGCTGTTATCGAGAGAGAATGGCCAGGCTGCTAGGATGCTGACTCCTGGGCCAATTATGTCAGGTTTCAGGATTCCAGGACTCTCAAAGCTGGGACCCCTGGAAGAGAAGGATGTCACTGCTGGTGCATCGGAATTCCCAATAATTGTTCCTTTGAACAAAATGGTGGCCGTCGGATTGGAGGTCGAGTTGATGTAGGCCTTGATTTTCAGGCCGTCAGCATAAGGTATGTGGGTTGCGGGAAGGACATGAGCATCAGCTCGTGTGCTGTAGCCATTGAGTTCGTTGTTCATCAGAATCATGGCGACGCCACCGGCATCCTTCACTTCTTGCCCTTGGGCGATTCTTGCGATTCCCCTGTCTCTCTCACACAAGACCACCTTTCCTTTCACGTCCAAGTTCCGTAACGATCCTTCAGCACATATTGCCGATGTTTGGTTTCCATTTGCACCTGCATACACAAGTGGGTAAGCCGATGCAAAGTCCTTGGGCTGGAAAAGGGATTCGCCATCGTACTCTGCCCCATTTCCTAGCTTAGCCGTAGCTTTTACGGTCCTATCAATAGTGCTTGCTCCTACAGTGAGAATCCAGGGAGCCTCATTCGACAAGGAAGTGTTGATTGGGCCCCTATTACCTGCTGAGCAGCTCACGAAGATTCCCTTTTGAATAGCAGAAAATGCCCCCACAGCAATTGAGTCGCTATAAAATGGAGCCGAAGGATAACCGATAGAGATGGAGACCACATCGACACCGTCCTCGATAGCAGCATCCATAGCGGCCAGTACGTGACTCTCAAGGCAGTGCCCATTGGAGCACACCCGGTACATTGCCAGGTGGGCACGAGGTGCGATCCCGACGGCTATGCCAGGGGCTTGTCCTAGGAAATTTGCTTTCTTTACAAAATTGCCCGCTGCGGTGCTGGAAGTGTGGGTGCCATGCCCATCCTCGTCGGTTGGTGGCAAATTAGAGGTCACGAAATTCCTCGCGCCGATGAGCTTGTTATTGCAGGAAGTGGCATTGAAAGTACACTTACCTTTCCATTTAGCAGGGGGAGTGGACATTCCTTGGTCATCGAATGAAGGGTGACCCGGCGTTATTCCCGTATCAAGGACTCCAATGATCACGCCCTTGCCCAAAGTCGAGGCTTTCCACAACCCCATCCCGGGGTTCAAGTTCAAGAAGGAGGGCGAGTGGGTCGTGTGCAACGAGAAAATCTTCTCTCGTTTCACGGACACAACTGCATCCAACTTCAAAAGTTCCTTAGCCTCGTCTGCGGTCATCTTTGCTGCAAATCCTGTGATTGCATGCTTGTAGGAATGGACCATACGCTTCGTCTGATTCCAATTCGCTGCCGTCTGGGGCAGGAACGATTGGTACCAGCTCTGTAGATCCTCTGACCGGGCAAAAACTTCACCCGCTGGTTTTCTAACATGGACAATATAGGTAGACAGGACATTTTGTTCATGCTCAATAGCAGTTTTGGCGGTCGCCGGATGAAAACTGAAAGAGCAAATGAAACCAACAAGAAAGAAAACAGCCACCATGGGCAACTTTCCGCGTCGGTTTTCCTCCATTTTTCGGCAAGAAGGTTCAAGAGAAAAACCTATACAGCTTATTTGACTAATGAACTCAAGCCTGCATATAGAAAAGGGAAGTGAGAAGCTTACAGCTGTGACACATTAAAGATAACTTTGGTTTGTCCACCACTAATTTTCTCTAAGAAAACCGCTTGACCTGTTTAACCGGTTTTCTTGAGAAAATTATAATTGGAAACTCTTGCTTGGTTAGACTTTATAAATATGAAGAAAGAAAATCAGCATAAAGAAATAAATAATTCTATAGCAAATTGAATACCACAATATAGATAATTACAAGTAAAAGAATATTATCACTTCCTCAAAAGAAATTATTGATATCATTAAAGATATTTCTTAAATTTTGAAGTTCTACAAGCTTTATCATACAATGCTTCAAATGGTGTCATCCTCGGAGGATACAGGATGAGAAAGAGCGCAAGCACTCACGCCATTTGGCAGAGGAAAGAGATGATAACTGTTCACCGTTATATGGAACATGGTGAACTCAACTAGATGAAGCCATATTAGTTTGTCGATATGGCAAGCTGCAGAAGCATCATGTTTCAGTTTTGAGTCACGGGAATAATTAGTCAACAGAGCCGGGGATAAAAAAAAGAGAGAGAGGTCCACCCTTCGAGAAATCGCAGGAACAGGAGCCCAATTTCCTTTGAAGTCTAATATGCAAGCTCGTAGCGAGGGTTTGAATGGTCCTCTTAGACTGTCTGAACCATCTGTTTTACCGAAGTCTCTATGGATGATAATATTTATGATGGGTAAATCGTGCTGTATTGCAGTTTCTTTCCCAAGGCTGATTGTAAACTTTTCCAAAAAGCTGCCGTGAACTTCGGGTCTCGATCTAGACGTAATCATCATGGGCACTCCATGAAGACAAACTATCTGTCGACTCCGTGATATGCCTTAGATTCGTCATCAAGCTGGAAGCATCTACCTTGCATAAGGTGTAACATGTTTCCGGGCATGTTTCCACGTTCGTTTTTGGTATTCGATCGTTTGAGTATCGGATCGATTTTTAGGAATATGTTTCCCTCCATTGGTATTAGAGCGATGCTGTTCATATTTCCCGATCACTATTGATGTTTATAAATTGCTTTTGGTTGAAATTTCGAGAGATGGCGCTTGGGGACGGAAATCCTGACATCCCATATTGTTTGTCACCCTTTTTAATTTTCAATGAATCAAAACTCGTTTATGATAGTGCAGGGTCGTAGTTTTTGTTGAGACAAGAAAAATGACGAGTGGCTTGTCATTAGGGGCTGCCGGATGTGCCGCCACACGTGGCAAGAAGTATTAACCCTTCACCCAGTAACTCTGAGTCAAGTATCTCACTAACCCACGCGCTCCACACGCACCCTTTGCGGTGCTGGGCTGCTACCGCTTCCGCGCCGAGGCGGTTTGCCGTAGTTTAAGAAGTAATTTAAACAATGATACAAAAAATCATTTAAAATGCTGTTTTCCATTAGTAAATCTAACGGTTTTTTTTTTTTTTTTTTAGGTAAAGTAAGTTTTAGATACAATTTGTTCTTTACTAAGATAAAAATAATAAAGAGTACTGCTGAACTTTTTTATTATTATAGTATTTTGGGTTTACCTTATCAATTTGATGTAGCCCATATTCTAGACGAACTAGTTCAATCAAGAAGATTATTCAAGATGGATGACACACTCATTGAAAAGTTGCTCATCGATAGGGCTTTATCTTTGACTTTGTTTGAAGACTTCGTCAATTCTGATGTGTCGAAACTTGCATTAAGACATTTTGGGATGGCCACAAGCATTGAAAATATTGTAAAATTAATAATGCCTAGTTTTCTAAATGTTTCTAGTTTTTATGTACATAAATGTCTATTAGATTCTAGGTTTGAGTCTAGTCTCTTGCTCTTCTTTTGTTGTGCTATAAAAGTTCATCGAGTCTTTGTAAAAAAACAGACCTAATTTGATTAATAAAAGTTTGCAAAGTTTCTTCTTTATCTGTAGGAGCGAAATAAGGTTATTTACGTGGCGCTCAAAGTTAAAGTCTTGACTTTGGGCACACAATATAAAAGCTAAAAGGAAATTCCTTACCGCAAGGAATTTGATTCAGTTTCAAACCCCAAAATCAGCAATGAATCCTCGCAGAACCTGCAGAATTAGGTCTCGGATTGGTGTCAAAGGTTTGTTTGGGTCTATTTTTTGTTCTTCTATTCTCCAAATCATAAAAAAAAAAAACAAAAATTCGTCTGATAATATTACCTAAATTTTCTGCTCTCTGAAATAAAAACTGAGTCGAGAATATATTTGAAACAAAAATAAATAAAAAAAAAAAAAAATATATTTTTCGTTCGAAAATAGAAATAATAAAAACAAATAAAAATTATTTCTGAAAATGAAAAATTGCCAAACACACTCAAAATAGCTACGTCTTTTCCTGGACCTGGACCTCCTCTATGGTTTAGGTCTCTGATGAGCTGTGAGGAATTGACGACACAAGTCATCATGGAAAAACCGCATCGCAATATATGATTAACCAGCGATTACTAGATGGTCGGAGGCAAAAAAAAAAAACAGAAACCAACTAAACCTCAAAAGGGAACGAGAAGGGAACTTCCGAGGAAACACGGAGAAGAAACAGAGAGGACGCAGGTGGAGGATGCGGGGAAGAAGGGGGGTGGGGTTAAAATAGGGAACACTTGGGGGAGGAGACTGGTCTTTGCCTGAAGTCTCTGCAACCCTCTCAGTTCCTCTGAGGAGAATGGACAGCTGAAGGTTTCGTGGCCATTCCATGTTGGTGCCAGCGCCGCCGGGTCACTGACAGATGGTCTTCTTCGCACCGAAAGTAGAAGAAAATATTGCCCCCACACACTGTCTCGTGTCCTGGCCCGGTAAACCGGTGGAGTTCTTTGCTATATCGACCACCCTTCAATGAATTGATGCGCACGTTCAAATAAACCTTTCATATATCAGTTTGTTAAATGGCTTTGATATGGAGCAGTATATTTTTAGCTATATAACTATGTTCCAACAATTACCACTCAATTGACCAACATAATCAAATCCATTAAATTTTTTGTCACGCAAGACGTTAAAATTGCCCTTGATTCTCAATAGAATCGATTGAATCTCAAAAGAAATTGAAATATGAAGAAATTGTTACATGATCAAAAAGGTTTCTGTTAGCAACACAAGTTTGCATAGTCTATTTATTCACTTTCATTTGATATATTTCACACATTATTTTTTAAAATGAAAATTTTTGGTTTTCAAAATACATTCTTTAATATAAATTTCAATCCACATGGTTCTTAAATTCGAATCTTAAAATCTGACCAACATATAGTCATCGTAAAAAAAACAATCTATTTATCATTCGACACGTGTATAATTAAGGTAAGAGACATACGGGCGAACCCGATAAGTCGATGGAATGGCGGTACTTTGGCGGGGCCCGATCCGTTCGAGGGAATCGTCGTGGATCAGTCAACGGATTGCTAAATCCCGTGGCGAACGGATTAATCAAAAATATCAGATACGATTTGGATTCCAGACAGCCAACAATGGCTCTCTTCTCTCTCTGTTCTTTTCCCCTTCCCCAAGCATCGCCCTCTCCCTCCTCCTCCTCCTCCTATTTAAACATCCCCAAGCCCCTTCCAACCGAATCAAGAAAAGCTTCGCCACTCGTCGAACGCCAGTCGGTTAGCTCTCTCGCGAAATTCTCCTGCAAGGTCCAAGCGCGATCGAAAAAGGATGGCGTCTTCGCTCGCTCTCTGGAGGGCCGCCGCCACTGCCGCCGCCCCGTCGGGCCTCCTGTCGAGGCTGACCAACCCGCTCCGCGCCGCCTCCGTCGCCCCTCACGCGGCCCGCTCCTTGATCATCGGCTCTGAGATGCGGCGCTACGACAACGACGACAGCGAAGACGACGAAGACGACAGCGACTTCGAGGTTGAGCGCCACCTCGAGGTCGAGGTCGAGGGCGGCTCCGATCGCCCCGCCACCCCCCGCCGCCGGGAGCCTGGTCTGTTTTCAGGCTTGTTGTTATCTTAGCACTCGTTTTCCTGGTGTTTAGGATCGCTGTCTGTCGCAATGATGAGGTCGTCAGCTGGTTGATTGCCCCTCTGTTTTCTCTGTTTATAAGTGACGTTTCTGCGCTAGCCTAGTAGCACTTACGTATTCGATGATCGAGCATTTGATTGTTTCACGAGATCGCTTTCTGTCTGATGTAGTTCTGCTTTGTGAAGCGTTCTCATGAATATTGGATTGCCGATCGTTCGACACATGTGTTGATTGCCGATCTGTTTCCTACGCTAGCCTAGTGGCTTTACGTACTCGATGATCGACCATTGATCGTTCTATGAGGTCGCTTTCCCTTTGATGTAGTTCTGTTTAGTGAAGCATTCTCATGTATATATAATATTGCTGATCGGTCGACAGATGAGTTTGATCTGTTGTGGCCGAATCTGAGCCTGAGCCAGCTGCTGAACCAGATGGACCAGTTCATGGGCGTGGGGGCTGCCGGATGGAGGAGGGGCTGGGACGTGGAGGAGGACAACAGCGTCCTCATCCTCCGGTTGGACATGCCCGGCCTGGGCAGGGAGGATGTGAAGGTCTCGGTGGAGCAGAACACCCTGATGATCAAGGGCGAGGGCAGGAAGGAGTCGGAGGAGGAGGAGGAGGAGGAGGAGAGCAGGAGGAGGTACTCCAGCAGGCTGACTCTGCCGCCGAACCTGTACAAGGGCAAGAAGGAGTTGGAGGAGAGCAGGAGGAGGTACTCCAGCAGGCTGAATCTGCTGCCGCACCTGTACGAGCTCGGGGAGATCAAGGCGGTGATGAAGAATGGCGTGCTGAAGGTGGTGGTCCCCAAGGTGAAGCAAGGATATTGTAAGTTAAATCAATTGTAGGAAGGGACTTCCTTGGGGGGTGAAGGTGCTAGTTTTCCCTTTTTCTCTAGCAGTAATTTCTGTCTGGTGTTTCCAGAGATGACTCTTTAGACAATAATAGATAGAGAAGCAAGAGGATGCGTGGCTCTTCCGCTTGCTTCGCTTCTTGACGAGTTACTGAGTCCTGTCTTTTTGTAAAGCCTTTCACAGACGATGTTTTTCTTCGATGAAATCGGAGATATCTGACAAACTGAGTTAGTGGTCTGTTGGGTGTTTTCCATCTTATTTGCATCGGATATTGGGATTTGCTCTGGAAAAAGCAAAGATGGTATTTCAGTCGAGCAGGGAGATTCGAAGCGGATCAACTATGGGGGCTATCTCTGCTTTTCTCCATGCATAGTCGTAATTTCAGTGAATCGCGTGCGCGGGTCCTCGTTCGAACTGGAAATCTTGAAGGACTTGAGTGGAAAGGACTAATCTTGAAGGACTAAACTGGAATTCGAAACTTGGCGTTAATTTGCGGTAGAGATTTGGCATTTGCCACCCAGAATGTGCATTGCTCTGTTTTGAGGAGAGGTCTCGGCTGTACTGCGTTTCACTCGATATATACAAACCGCGACCTGCAAGCGATTCAATTTGCTACCATACAGTAATACGCACGAATTGAAATTACGTTCAATGGCCAAGATGTTTGCCTAAGCAACTGGTTCTGAAGTATCTGAAGAGGAGGCTAAGTTGATGTTCTTCCTCTTTCTTGATTTGGAGGTCGGCCGATTCATCTGGGACCTCCCTTTCGACCTTGAAATCCCCCTTTACGATCACTCGTTCATTTCGAATATCAACTGTGTATTCACGCACTCCTGCAAATCACAACGCGGGCTCCATAAATTTCCACTCTCGACACTTGCCGCAGGTTATATGATATGACTAATCAACAGGCGTGGGCATTACTAATTCATCTTGACAGAAATCTAAAAAAAGGCAAATCTGGGGAGCTTGATCTTTCTATATTTTTCCCAATCAGATATAACCTGGTCAAGAGCATTACTGCAATGAATCAATTTGTACGCTCTAGATGATTGTCGAACTCTAAACGTTGCATTTAATGTCATGAAGACGACTGTGTCGAGAGGAGATTCTCATCCATGCATTTCTTTTGATGATGTTCGCTTCTGCTGTAAAATTAAGCTATGATACTGAGGATAGGGATCTCACCGTCCATCTTCGAAATGACTTGCGAGACTCTCTCCCGGCAACGAGCACATCCCACGTTGGCTGTCATCACTACTACCTGAAAAAGCACAAGGAATTTGCAATAATCAATCATTCAAATCTGATTCGAAAAGCAAAAACAAGAATAAGGAAAAGGATTGCCTGAAGATGAATAGAATGAAAACAGTAAAGAACAAAACCCGAAAAAGGAAACATGTTCAGAACCAAACAGCGGCATGATCTTCCGCTGGTACCTACCGGAGGAAGCGTCAAGTTCTCGTAAGTCAGTAGACATTGCCGCGGGAGTTTCTTCATTCGACTGTCAAGCGGCAATCCTATGCTCTGTGTTGGAGGTTTGTTTGTCAAAACAAGCTAAGTGCGTTTTCCTTGTTCCACATAGGAAAAAAGTGGGAGGAAGTGGGCTAATTTATAATTGTGGGGTTTCCTTGTCTATCTCAAGAAAGCAGTTTAATTAGCACAAATTCCTTTGTTATTTATTTACTTTTTTTATGTTATTAATTTTAATCAATTCAAAGGTTGCATTTTGTTTCTTGAGAATTTTCGGAATAAATATAAAAAAATTGAAAATTCGAAATTTTATTTATTTTTAAAAATTATTATTCCGAATTTTATTTGTGTTTTTCAAGACAACATTTGAAAATTACTTATTCGGTTCGCAACTTTTCCCGAATGATTGCAATTGTTCGGTTTTCGACTTCTTCCGAAGGAACACATTTATTAATCCGAACAATTTTCAAAAGGACATGTTTGTTCATTTTTTTTGAAATTTTTTTATGAAGAGTTGTATGTAAGAATGTTTTATATATATACTTGTCGTTTTCAAAGAAACAATGTGATCATTTTTCGAACTTTTGTTCTGAATACTGCAGCCAATTTTTCGATTGTTTTCTAGAGAAACCCTGAAGAAATATTATAATTGTTATATAGTATTTTCATTTGAGATTTTGTTGTATTCTAGAGGATATTTGCCGGTGACTATTAGCAACTTTGTAGGGCAAATAAATCTTTAAAGAAAGTGATATCACGCCTTAAAGTCCGACTTGAGTACTCTGAATATCCGCTTTCATTGTGCTTCCCCAGTTTCCTGCCCTTCTCTTCAAGCCTCCATCATTGGCTATGGAAGAACCCACTCGTCTATGAGTCGCATACCGTTTATACCTAACAATGTTGTTGTTCCAGCCTAGAACACGCAAACGACCCAATTTCTTTTCTGCCCGCTATTATCTTTGACTCCATTTAAACAACAAGAAGCCCTTGTCTGAATGGAGGAGAGGGGGATTAATCTATTCAGATTAGGCAAGTTAGCAATCAAGAGATCGTCATGGCATGGTTCATCTCTTGTTAAATATTCATTAAACAACGACAATGAGCTATTGCAGATTCGGTCTTCTTCACTTTAACCTCTCGCGTGAGCTAAGCCTGCCATAAAAAAGAGACCGGCGGCACCTTTGGGGCCAATTAGGATCGCTGCAGGTACCAAGAACGACACCTACGTCCCTCACATGCTGCTTGTGACTCTGAGAATATCATGTTTTTCTTCGAATCTTATCTGAAAAAACTTTCTGTGTCCCCTTCTTATTAAAAAATCGCTAGTAAGAATATTGTATTATAGCTTACGCATCGGAAAAATGCAGACATAACTTTTAGTTTCCAATGAGGTTCAGCAGCCGTCCGATCGTAACCAAATAAATCTCAGCCCTGACTTGCACAGACAGTGGATCAGAAATTGTGGGAGTTACAGGATGAAAAAGATTGAAACGGATCTCTGCAATGTTATTGGGAATCTAGTTTGTACAATGTGCTTAGTAAGATGGATGATGAAGTTAAGAACTAACCCAGCAAAGAAAAGTACTCGAGGTGGCGACCACTCAACAACTCTTTTCATTACTTGGACCCAGGAATTCACAGGTCAATATGATGAAGTCATGGACAATGACATGAACTGGAGTAACTTGCAGAAGGATCAAACTGATATCATTCCAACATAATGCGATAATGACCAAGAAAGCCAAACTAAAAAGGAACAGACATTTACAAGCTTTGATTATCCATTGATTGTCTCCAGGATTTGAAAAGGACAGGCTGTTGGGAATAACAGATTCCCTAAAACGGATCCGATACACAATCGAACTCCTAAAACGAATGCGGAAGACGAGTCTAAGAATCACATGTATCATCGATCAAAGATACACCACAGAATCGAACGTACCTTTTTTTTTCCATAGATTAAACACCAATGTTGAAGTTCGAGGAAGAATCCCGATCCCATTCTACCGAGGAGCGTACTGTTGTTATGAGGGGGAAGAAAAAACAGAGTTCTTTTCACTTCTTGGAGCGAGAGAGAGGATGAAACATATTCACTTCTTGGAGGGAGAGAGAGAATTCACGTACGTACGCCAAAAAGGTACGTTCCTTTTTCTTTTCTCTCTTACGTCTTCTCCTAAAGACATATCTCTTCAACGTAAAACGTTTCCCCAAAAGACACAATCCTTCCTCCATGGGCCCTTAATCTGCAAGATGGGTTCTTAGGCCCAACATGGGCGGACGGGCCTTAAGCCCATCATCATAAACTAAACCCATCATCTCCCACTCGCACATGGTGGATCGAACAGGATCCTCTTTACCTCTCTACAACATTCATACCGGTGAATAATCCATACGACCAGCATACTTTGAGAGCTCGTTGCCATATATCTGTTAGGAATATACAACAGCTCATAATGGACATCACACTTTGAGTAGATTTAGTATTCAGTACCTTAGATCGATCGATCACCTTTATATCTCTCTCTTGATCTCTTTTTAAATAATGATATATTGTATTCACAATTATGATTATCCCAAAGACAGTCATAATTGGTTGACCAGTGAATACAAAACTAGAATGTGATTCTCCAAATTTGATCTTACTCTTTACTTGAAACTCTCAATTTCAGTTCAGCTTGTTTTTCTAGAAATGTCCCATTAAATCGAATCAATTCATTATCATTGGCAACATCTTATGATAGCAAACACTAAATAGAAATTTTGAAAATAAGTAAGAGTTATAAGGGCATTAAATTGAGGAACTATTTTTTTTAAGAGTCTCACACGACATAAAAGTTGAGATCAAACTTTTGCCACTCTTATTGATCGTCTCATGCATACGTAGTATAAAATACATATTACGGTATTAATTCATTTCCCTTGGAGCGTATGTCTACACCTTCAATACCGTACAGATGATAGTTTAGACATACCTAATGTCTAACTTGAGTTTACATATCTACTTATTCACATAATTTATCAGAACTCACATCCGACATCATAAACAGATAAAGTAAAATATGTGGGTTATTTTACTTTTGGACATAGTAAATATTATGCCATCATCTTAACATTCAGTTAAGGTGACATATGTATTTTAAACTTGAGCTATTAATTATCACCTAGATAATAAACTTAAAAAACCGTCACATCTCTATTTATCACATAATAAATAGAGGCGATTACCCGTGTGTGAGTGGACTAATCTTTTATTTGTCCGACATACTTTCTTAACTTTATATAATGCACTGAGCATTAAGATGCATAAACATCAAACAAATATTCATAGGCATTAATGATGAAAAAACACAAATTCATTAAATGTGAACACTTTATGAAAATTACAATAGTCTCTACGTAGTCCTTGAGATTTTACATGACCACAAAACACATCTCTAGGTATTGGTTTTGTCATAAGATTTGCTACCATTTTATGCGTAGATATGTACTGTAAGTTCACATCTTTTCATGCAACCATATTTTTGACAAAATTATACTTTGTATCTATATGTTTGGTCTTGCCATAATATTTTAGATCTTTGGTGTACGCTATAACTGCTTGGCTATCACAGTTAACCAATAATGGATTTGCAGCATACCCAATAATACCTAAATGATCCAAAAAATCTCTTAAGTCAAACACCTTCTTGAACTACTGCTGATAATGCCACGAACTCGGCTTCCATCGTGGACAAGGCTATGCATGTTTGCTTCTTACTGCTCCAAGATATGGTGTCATTATTCAGTAAGAAAGCAAAACCACAAGTCGATTTCCTTTCATCTAAATCTCTTCCTCAATCAGCATCTAAATAGTCTTCAAGTCGCAGATCCTTTCCTTAGTAATTTAGCTTGTAATTAGCAGTTCCCTTCAGATACCTCAGTATTCTTTTAACGGCCTTTCAATGTGCTTGACTTTGATTGAATTGGTATTTACTCACCATTCCAACTGCAAAACATATATCAGGTCTTGTACATATCATAGCATACATTAAGCATCCCACAACACTAGCATAAGAAACATGTTTCATTTGTTCATTTTCTTGTGGAGTCCTTGGACACAGTCTATGGCTCAATCCTTCATCTTTTGCAATAGGAGTATCTATGGGTTTACAATCTTGCATATGAAATCGTGCAAGAACCTTATTTATGTATGTTTCTTGCGAAAGAGATAATGATCTCTTCGAACGATCTCTTGAAATCTTAACTCCAAGAATGTATGTAGTCTCACCCATATCTTTCATCTCAAAGTTGGAAGATAACCAACTCTTGACAGTATTAACAAACTCCATATTACTTCCGGCAATTAGTATATCATCAATATATAATGATATGATCACAAATTGATCTTTGGATCTTGTAATGTATACAATGATCCTCATCAATCATTATAAAATCATATGCCATTATGGCATTATGAAAACGTATATACCATTGTCTCGACGACTGCTTAAGGCCATATATCGATTTCAAAAGTCGACATACATTTTCTTCTTGGCTTTCCATAATAAAACCAGCAGGTTATTCCATATATATTTCTTCCTCCAATTCTCCATTGAGGAAAGCAGTCTTTACATTCATTTGATATAACTCAAGATCTATACTAGCCACTATTACCAGAATAATGCGAATCGAAGTAAATTTCACTACAAGAGAAAGTGTTTCTTCATAATCAATTCATTCATGTTGATTATACCCATTTGTCACAAGGCGAGCTTTATGTCTTTCTATTAAGCCATCAGCTTTACGCTTTATTTTGAGAACCCATTTGTTCCCAATAGCTTTGTGTCCTTTTGGAAGGTCAACCAGTTCCCAAATATGGTTTGACTTCATTGACTCCATCTCTTCTTCCATTGCATGCATCCATTTTTCTTACAAGGGCAATTTAGAGCCTCATTAACATTTCTTGGTTCATCTTCATCTCGTGGAGTGACCATAAAAGTTTCCATTTCAATGTCAAAGCATTGACGGGGAATATTTTTGCGACTTGTTCGCCGTATGGGAGATTGTACACTTTGCACATCATTCCCCATTATGCTCTCACTCGGATTAGATAATGACGATATTGTCTCATTGTGTGGTTGTAATTGAGAGTGAGTTGAATTAAATTCATCACTTCTCATGTTACTCCCACTTGGACGAACTCCACTAAATTCGTTATCTAGATCCAAGATTTCAAATAAGAAGTAATCCTCACCTATTTTGCAATTCTTAGGAAATTCATTTTTTAAGAATGTGACATCCCGTGATTCGAATTCAGTTATACTTCTACTTTCTTGCTCACCTATAAACACATACTATTTCGAGTGTTTAAAGTATCTTATGAAAATACTTTTCTTTCCTTTGGGACCCAATTTCCCAAACTTGTGAGATGGCTCATGAGTATAGGTAGCACAACCCCATGGCTTAAGAAAACTTAAGTTCGATTTTCTACCTGTTCATAACTCATATGGAGTGGAAGTAATTGATTTGGAAGGCACTCGGTTAAGTATATAGGCAGTTAATAAAGCATCACTCCAAAAAGTGATAGGTAAATTAGCATGCGCCATCATGGACTTAACCATTTCTAGTAGGGTTCTGTTCATTCTCTCCATAACACCATTTTGTTGAGGAGTATATGGAATAGACAACTGTCTTTCTATTTTTTTTTTCATCACATAATTTTCTGAACTCATCAGATAAATATTCTCGACCTCGATCGGATCTCAATACTTTTATTTTCTTGTCTAATTTATTTTCTACCAAGTTCGTAAACTTTTTGAAACAACTCAATGCTTTAGATTTATGAGAAGTCAAACAGACATATCCGAATTGAGTATAATCATCTATAAATGTGATGAAATAAACAGCCCCATGCCTTCCTCTCACATTCTTCGGACCACAGACATCAGAATGAATTAAATGCAAAGGAAATTCAGTTCTTTTACATTTTCTAAATGGTTTCCTTATCATTTTCCCTACTAGGCAATGCTCACGTATGGACAAATCGACTTTTGCAATGTTGCCCAACAAGCCCTCTTTAGCTAATTTATTCATACATTGTTGGCCAATATGACCAAGTCTAGTATGCCACACATTCACATCATTATTAAATGAATTAGGAGACGTGAAAAGTGAATAACAAACATTGGCATTACCATAGTCAATATTTAATACAATGAAACCATCTAAAAAATAATCACAACCATAGTAATTTGTATCCAAATACAAATCCACACCACTATTAGGGAAGTTCATATTAAAACCAAGCTTAACCAACACTAGAACATATACTAAATTCTGACGAATCTCCGGAGCATACAATACATCATGTAGGAACAAAGTGCGTCCACCATGCATGTTCAATTGGCAAGTGCCAATCCCTTTTACTTCTACTCTGGAGTTATTTCCTACATAGATCCACTTAGTTCTAGTTGGTACTCGTTGGAATTCCACGAAGGATTCTCTATCCTTCGCTACATGGTCTGTCACTCATGAATCTACATTCCACAAAGAATTAGACTCAATTAAGAATACAGAACTTGACACATAAGCAAAGTTCTGAAATATACAAGGGGTATATACCTTATTTGGACTGCGAGCGTAGTGACTCTTCAGGTCACAGTTGTAACACTTCACCATTGAAATACTCTTCACTCGATGACGTTTTCCTCTCTTATGTTGGTTAGCTTTTGGTTTCTTGCAATAAGGACTTGATCCATTGCATTTCCACATATTGAACGAATCAATGCGCTTGTGCTTAGAGCTCGAAACCCCTTATGAGCTGGAAATAACACAGCAAATGTTTGTTTCCCGCTCAAATGCCTTGAGGCGGTCCTCTGCTAGCTCAAGGTAGCGCACAACATTCTCAAGTTCTTCCAAAATATGGTCAAGAGCTTTTAGTGTTTCTTACTTTTCAAGCACATATTGAATTCTCTTATTCAATATTTCACAATTTTCTCCGTTCAATGTCTTTTTTGTTCAAATAAGCAATTATGTTTTTAGTTGTTGAAGCCATCGATTTGAACATATCAGACACATATGCACGAATTATTAATGCCTATCGTTTATGCATCCATTTTGCATAGACCCATAATATTAATGAATAATTTCAAGTAAGGTTTCGGAATCAAAGGTCACTATGTTTCCAATCATCATCCAAAAAATCCTAACTCTATCATTATTAATGAAAATGCATCCATTTTGCATCATATTAATATAATTTCTTTTCGGAATCAAAGGTCACTATGCAAAATAAAAAATCATAACTGTATCATTAATATAATCTTCTATGCAAAATAAGTTCAATAAAGTCACTAAAAATTTCTGGAACTTCTCACAACGAATTGTAAATTAACTTACTAATTTACAATAATAAATAACATTGAACTTTCAATAATTACACATGACCATCACACTAAATAATATATTCAAAGGAAAAAATATCAACATAGAAAGAGATATTTACACCTAAACATTTCAAACTAATCTAAGAAATAAGTAGGGAAAGTCTCTTATAATCTATCAGTAAAATTCTCTAAGAAATTTGAAGGCACATTGGCCAACCATGGAAAAACTTTTGAAGAGCTCTCATGCCACCTCCAAGGCGCATTCACTCTGCGCCATGTGGCACTCATCCCAAGGGTTGAAGTTTTAGTTAACTCGATCCTATAGTATTCTCTTACAAAAGCTACTGTAAGCCTCCTATAATTCGGAACCACGTTGACCTCTCATAGGCGATCTAACACTGCTTGCCATCAGGTGGAAAAGTGTTCATTAAGGCCAGTACCTTCTTAAAATCCGGCATAGGATAACCATTCCAAATGATTTCTTTTATGATCTGATTGACCTTGACCATGTGTGATACTACTTCATCATCATTCCACCAATAATTAGTTAATTCTGTCATTAGCCCTTTAAGTCTTGCATTTTCTTCATCCGTTCTCGGAAATATAGGTATGCGTGCATAACGCATCATAGTTTCTACAACAAATGCAGTTCAAAAATGGATTACATATAATCCACAATGAACAAATTGGAAAATACAAAATTTTCCTTTTTCCCTTCCCCTTTTTTTTTTTGGGCGGTCAACGCCAGTCAACGGTGGTCAACGCATGTCAACGGTGGTCAACGGTCAAACTGGTCAACGGTCAAAAGGGTCAATGGGTCGTCGGGTCGAGTTGAATCGGTCGGACCGGTCGGAAGAACCGACCGGCACATGCCACACACGTGTGTGGTTGACATCACGATGACGTCATCTAGCGTGCATTGCACGTGCCGACGACACCGGTTCCTTTTGGCCGCGCGTGGCGGCGCATCCGGCGCGATCCGCCACTCATTTTCCTTGTATCGATGAGACCTTCGACCCTATGCTATCAGAATTGAACTTCTATTTACAGAAAATCAAAAAATGGGGTGAACAGTACTCGGGTATCGGGATTTTCTGTCCCCGATCGGTTGATGGCGGTGTTTCACGAAAAATCAATCAAAAAGCAATTCATAAACATGAAAAGGGGTCGGGAAACATGAACTATGGCTCTGATACCAATGTTAGGAATAACGGATTCCCTAAAACAGATCCGATACACAATCGAACCCCTAAAACAAATGTGGAAGATGAGCCAAAGAATCACATGTATTACCAATTAAAGATACACCACGGAATCAAGCGTATCTTGTTTTCCATAGATTAAACACCAATGTTGAAGTTTGAGGAAGAATCTTGATCCCGTTCTATCGAAGAGTGTACTATTGTTATGAGGGGGAAGAAAAAACAGAGCGTACTATTCTTTTCACTTCTTAGAGGGAGAGAGATAATGAAACGTATTCACTTCTTGGAGGGAGAGAGAGAATTCACGTACGTACGCCAAAAAGGTACGTTCCTTTTTCTTTTCTCTCTTACGTCTTCTCCAAAAGACATATCTCTTCAACGTAAAATGTTTCCTCAAAAGACACAACCCTTCCTCCATGGGCCCTTAATCTGCGAGCCAGGTTCTTAGGCCCAACATGGGCGGACGGCCCTTAAGCCCATCATCATAGACTAAACCCACCACAGGCGAACTAGTCCATTCTTTCTTGAAGAGAATCTGAAGTGAAGCGTTCGCATCTCGACAGGAGCCTATTTTGCAAGGCAAATGTAGATTGGAGAACTGCACAAGGGGGGCGGAAACCTCTAAAAACAAGACCTTAGAATCCAAATCTTGCCAACCCAATAGCATGGTCTTGGCTCTCCCAATCAGCCATAAGGCAAGGTCTACATATAAGTACGATCAAAAGTCTAAACTAACAAAATTTGTAGTATCACCTACTATGGAATCCATTGTCCTTCAGTAGAGCTCCATCCCTCCCTCTCCATCCCTCCGAACTCGAAGCCCCCCTACAAAGGGGAAGCAACCCAACTAATCAGTAATCAAGAAAAACAATCTCAATCGCCAAATTGTAAGGGAGAAAAATTACCAAAACATTGGGAGTCAATTCCTGATAAACCTGACCCGTGCTTGTTTCTCTCTTGCTCAATCAATTTGACGGGTTTTATATTTGATGGGCCAAATTAAACCCATTTGCCCATGTTGGGACAAAACCTAGCCCGTAAGTGAATGGTCCATAAAAGGGTGTAGTTACTGTAATATATAAAATAATAAAAAAAAGTAAAGAAGCGGATATTTGAACAATTGCATTTTCAAAAGAAAAATACATTTCTTTATTTTCTCCTTTTGAAATAGTATGCACCTCTCTCATTTGCGACGGTACTTAATCTGTGGCAATTAAGGTATGTCCGACTTCATCATATGCCTTAGATCAGTGTAACATGTTTCCGGGCACGTTTCCACGTTCGTTTCTGATATTTGATCGTTTGAGTATAGGATTTTTTTTAGGAATATGTTTCCCTACATTGGTATCAGAGTGATGCTGTTCATATTCCCGATCATTGTTGATGTTTATAAATTGCTTTTGGTTGAAATTTCGAGAAACGCCGCCGTTGGACGCTCGGCGACGGAAATCCCAACATCCCATACCGTTCGTCCCCCTTTTTGATTTTCAGTGAATCAAAACTCGTTTATGATAGTGTAGGGTCGTAGTTCTCGTCGAGACAAGAAAAATGATGATTGGCTTGCTGTTAGGAGCCGTTGGACGCAGTGCCACGCATGGCAAGAAGAAACAGCCTCACACGCGTCGAGGTGATTTGCGTTGGCAATCTCTAGCGTGTGCGAGCCATGTGCAAGGTAATCGCCCCGTGCACGAGTCACACATGCCAGCTCAATTGGCGGTTGCCCGTACACGCGGAGGGCACGTGCCGGTGACATCATGATTATGTCACCTAACCGGGTCGATCGGTTTTGTTAAATTATGTATTGAGTTTAAGTATTTGCAAAACATGATCCGCTTGGTTAAATTTTTTACGTGGTTGTTCATGAAGATATTTTTTATGATAAAGATAATATTCAAGATTACGCACAAGAAAATAAATTCAAAATTCTTTTTGGGTCTTGGATGTCTTCGGTTAACCGGAGATTCGTTGGACTCCATGAAAGTTTACAAAAGAAGAAATAAAAGAGAATAAAAAAAAAAAAGGAGCAAAGTTTCTTCTTTATCTATAGGAGCCAAATAAGGTTATTTACGTGGCGCCCAAAGTTAAATTCTTGACTTTGGACACACAATGTAAAAGCTAAAAGGAAATTCCTTAACGCAAAGAATTCGATTCAGTTCCAAACCCGAAAATCAGCAATGAATCCTCCCAGAACCTGCAGAATTAGGTCTCGGATTGGTGTCAAAGGTTTGTTTGGGTCTATTTTTCTGTTCTTTTATTCTCCAAATCAGAAAAAAAAAAAATACAAAAATCCGTCTGATAATATTACCTAAATTTTCTACTCTCTGAAATAAAAACTGAGTAGAGAATATATTTGAAATAAAAAAAAAAAAAAAAAAAATATTTTTCGTTTGAAAATATAAATAATAAAAATAAATAAAAATTATTTCTGAAATGAAAAATTACCAAACACACTCGAAATAGTTAAGTCTTTTCCTGCACCTGGACCTCTTCTATGGTTTAGGTCTCTGATGAGCTGTGAAGAATTGACGACACAAGTCATCATGGAAAAACCGCATCGCAATATGATTAACCAGCGATTACTAGATGGTCGCAGGCAAAAAAAAAACCAGAAACCAACTAAACCTCAAAAGGGAACGAGAAGGGAACTTCCGAGGAAACACGGAGAAGAAACAGAGGACGCGGTGGAGGATGCGGGAAGAAGGGGGGGGTGATAAACACTAGGGAACCCTGGGGAGGAGACTTGGACTTTTGGTCTTTGCCTGAAGTCTCTGCAACCTTCTCAGTTCCTCTGAGGAGAATGGACAGCTGAAGGTTTTGTGGCCATTCCATGTTGGTGCCAGCTCCGCTGGGTAACTGACAGATGGTCTTCTTCGCATCGAAAGTAGAAGAAAATATCGCACACGCTCGTACCTCGTTATCCGAACACTACCCGCTCACTGCCTCGTGTCTTGGCCCGATAAACCGGTGGAGTTCTTTGCAATATCGACCACCCTTCAATGAATTGATGCGCACGTTCAAATAAACTTTTCATATATCAGTTTGTTAAATGGCTTTGATATGGAGCAGTATATTTTTAGCGATATAACTATGTTCCAACAATTACCACTCAATTGGCCAACATAATCAAATCCATTAAAAATTTTGTCATGCACGGCACGTTAAAATTGCCCTTGATTCTATTGAATCTTGAAAGAAATTGAAATATGAAGAAATTGTTACATGACCAAAAAGTTTCTGTTAGCAATAGGGGTGAGCATTGATTCAGGGACCCTGGACCGATCCTGGATTGGCCCAACCCTACCACTCTTGTCCGGTTCCTAGGAAGATTGGGTTGGTCCTTGGTCCTAGAATTCTTGGACCAGTACTGTACTAGTTGGTCTTTAATCCAAACCAACCCCGACTCTATATATATAATATTTTTTTTTATATAGAGAAAATCTTAAAATAAACGGCATCAATAACATTAAACAGCTTTTTAGTGAGGAATTCAAGTAATTTTAAATAACAATTTAGGTTTTTAATATATTTTACGACGTCAATAGTCATAATTTACTAAATAAAATGTTTTTGTGAGGAGTCCTCACGACGTTAAAAAATGCACCTTATGCATCCTCCTCTAATATTGGTTCTCTTCTATCTTATTTGTCATCTTCGTCTTCAATTTGCCAAAATCAAAAGATCGCCACTCGACACTCACATTGTTCGCTTTGGGTTACTCGTGCCGCTCGCCGCTTAATGCTTGCTTGGCTTGTTGCTTCTTGCTCGACATTCGATGCTCATTTTATTTGACGCTCACCCCACTTGACCCTCACCGCTTGCCTTCCTTAGAGTTTGCTCATCATCAAATCCATTGGGTCAGTACGATTCTCGGTTGCCTTTTCAAAAAGTACAAAAAATGAAATAAAAAATTATTGGTTGGTTTTGGGTTGACTTTGAAATCGAATCGAACTCATTGGTTAGTCCGGTCTTCAATTGTTTTTTTTAAGGAGTACAAAAAATGAAATAAAAAATTGTCGATTGATCCCAAGTTGACCCTCGAATCGGACCGACCCAATAAGCTCAATAGAGTCGGTTCTCACAAAAATCGGTGAGGGCCAAGATCACATGCGGTTGGTCGTAGAGTTAGAGGATGGACCGCCTAACCCGGACCATCCTTATCTCTAGTTAGCAATATGAGTTTGCATATTCTTTTTATTCACATATATATTTTTAAAATAATTTTTTTGGTCGAAACGGAGATCCTTTCAAAATACATTCTTTAGTATTATTTTCAGTCCACATGGTTCTTAAGATTTAGATTCGAATCTTAAAATCTTACCAACATATAGTCATCGTAAAAGAAAAATTCAAATGACGAGAAAATATAAAACAATCTATTCATCGTTCGACACGTGTATAATTAAGGTAAGAGACACAGGTCAACCCGATAAGTCCATGAATGGCAGTACTTGGCGGGGCCCGATTTCCATTCGATCGAATCGTCGTGGATGAGTCCACGGATTGCTAAATTCCGTGGCGAACGGATTAACAAAAATATCAGATGCGATTTGGATTCCAGACAGCCAACAATGGCGCGCTCTCTCTGTCTTTTTTCCCCTTCCCCAAGCAATCGCCCTCCTCCTATTTAAACGTCCCCAAGCCCCTCCCAACCGAATCAAGAAAGCTTCGCTACTCGTCGAACGCCAGTCGGTAGCTCACTCTCGAAATTCTCCTGCAAGCTCCAAGCGCGATCGACAAAGGATGGCGTCTTCGCTCGCTCTCCGGAGGGCTGCCGCCGCCACCGCCACCGCCACCGCCACCCACCTCCACCGCCACCGCCACCGCCACCGCGGCCGCCTCGTCGGGCCTCCTGTCCAGGCTGAGCAACCCGCTCCGCGCCGCCTCCGTCGCCCCTCACGTTGCTCGCTCCATCAAAACCAGCTCTCGGGTGCGGTATTACGATGAAGACGACAGCGTCGAGGTCAAGAGCCGTGTCGAGGTCGAGGTCGAGGGCGGCTCCGATCGCCCCACCGCCCCCCGCTACCAGGACCAGGACCTTGGTCTGTTTTCAGGCTTGTTGTTATCTTAGCACTCGTTTTCCTGGTGTTTAGGATCGCTGTCTGTCGCAATGATGAGGTCCTCAGCTGGTTGATTGCCCCTCTGTTTTCTCTGTTTATAAGTGACGTTTCTGCGCTAGCCTAGTAGCACTTACGTATTCGATGATCGAGCATTTGATTGTTTCACGAGATCGCTTTCTGTCTGATGTAGTTCTGCTTTGTGAAGCGTTCTCATGAATATTGGATTGCCGATCGTTCGACACATGTGTTGATTGCCGATCTGTTTCCTTTGTGTGTGAATGGCATTCCCTACGCTAGCCTAGTGGCTTTACGTATTCGATGATCGAGCATTGATCGTTCTATGAGGTCGCTTTCCCTTTGATGTAGTTCTGTTTAGTGAAGCATTCTCATGTATATACAATATTGCTGATCGGCCGACAGATGTGTCTGATCTGTTGTGGCCGACTCGGAGCCTGAGCCAGGTGCTGAACCAGATGGACCAGTTCATGGGCATGGGGGCTGCCGGATGGAGGAGGGGCTGGGACGTGAAGGAGGATGACAGCGTCCTCATCCTCCGGCTGGACATGCCCGGCCTGGGCAGGGAGGATGTGAAGGTCTCGGTGGAGCAGAACACCCTGACGATCAAGGGCGAGGGCGAGAAGGAGTCGGAGGAGAGCAGGAGGAGGTACTCCAGCAGGCTGAATCTGCCGCCGTACCCGTACAAGCTCGGGGAGATCAAGGCGGTGATGGAGAATGGCGTGCTGAAGGTGGTGGTCCCCAAGGTGAAGCAAGGATATTGTAACTTAAATCAATTGTAGGAAGGGACTTCCTTGGGGGGTGAAGGTGCTAGTTTTCCCTTTTTCTCTAGCAGTAATTTCTGTCTGGTGTTTCCAGAGATGACTCTTTAGACAATAATAGATAGAGAAGCAAGAGGATGCGTGGCTCTTCCGCTTGCTTCGCTTCTTGACGAGTTACTGAGTCCTGTCTTTTTGTAAAGCCTTTCACAGACGATGTTTTTCTTCGATGAAAATCGGAGATATCTGACAAACTGAGTTAGTCGTCATTTGGGTGTTTTCCATCTTGTTTGCAACGGATATTGGGATTTGCTCTGGAAAAAGCATAGATGGTATTTCAGTCGAGCAGGGAGATTCGAAGCGGATCAACTATGGGGGCTATCTCTGCTTTTCTCCATGCATAGTCGTAATTTCAGTGAATTGCGTGCGCGGGTCCTCGTTCGAACTGGAAATGCATTGAATTGGAGAGTGGAAAGGACTAATCTTGAAGGACTAAACTGGAACTCGAAACTTGGCGTTAATTTGCGGTAGAGAATTGGCATTTGCCACCTAGAATGTGCATTGCTCTGTTTTGAGGAGAAAGTCTCGGCTGGACAGCGTTTCACTTGATATATACAAACCGCGACCTGCAAACAATTCAATTTGCTACCATACAGTAATATGCACGAATTGAAATTACGTTCAATGGCCAAAGTATTTGCCTAAGCAACTGGTTCTGAAGTATCTGAAGAGGAGGCGGAGTTGATGTTCTTCCTCTTTCTTGATTTGGAGGTCGGCCGATTCATCTGGGACCTCCCTTTCGACCTTGAAATCCCCCTTTACGATCACTCGTTCATTTCGAATATCTACTGTGTATTCACGCACTCCTGCAAATCACCACGCGGGCTCCATAAATTTCCACTCTCGACACTTGCCGCAGGTTATATGATATGACTAATCAACAGGCAGTGGGCATTACTAATTCATCTCGACAGAAATCTAATAAAAGGCAAATCTGGGGAGCTTGATCTTTCTATATTTTTCCCAATCAGATATAACCTGTTCGAGAGCATTACTGCAATGAATCAATTTGTACGCTCTAGATGATCGTCAAACTCTAAATGTTGCATTTAACGTCATGAAGACGACTGTGTCGAGAGCAGATTCTCACTCATGAATTTCTTTTGATGATGTTCACTTCTGCTGTAAAATTATGCTATGAAAGCGAGGATAAGGATCTCACCGTCCATCCTTGAAATGACTTGCGAGACTCTCTCCCGGCAACGAGCACATCCCACGTTGGCTGTCATCACTACTACCTGAAACTAAGCACAAGGAATTTGCAATAATCGATCATTCAAATCTGATTCGAAAAGCAAAAACAAGAATAAGGAAAAGGATTGCCTGAAGATGAATAGAACGAAAACGGTAAAGAACAAAACCCAAAAAAGGAACATGTTCAGAACAAAACAGCGGCATGATCTTCAGATGTTACCTACCGGAGGAAGCGTCAAGTTCTCGTAATTCAGTAGACATTGCCGCGGGAGTTTCTTCATTCGTCTATCAAGCGGCAATCCTATGCTCTGTGCTTCCCCAGTTTCCTGCCCTTCTCTTCAAGCCTCCATCATTGGCTATGGAAGAACCAACTCGTCTATGAGTCGCACATACCGTTTATACCTAACAATGTTGTTGTTCCAGCCTAGAACACGCAAACGACCCAATTTCATTTCTGCCCGCTATTATCTTTGACTCCATTTAAACAACGAGAAGCCCTTGCCTGACTGGAGGAGACGGGGATTAATCTATTCAGATTAGGCAAGTTAGCTTTCAAGAGATCGTCATGGCATGGTTCATCTCTCGTTAAATATTCATTAAACAACGACAATGAGCTATTGCAGATTCGGTCTTCTTCACTTTAACCTCTCGCGTGAGCTAAGCCTGCCATAAAAAAAGAGACGGGCGGCACCTTTGGGGCCAATTAGGATCGCTGCAGGTACCAAGAACGACACCTACGTCCCTCGCATGCTGTTTGTGACTCTGAGAATACCATGCTTTTCTTCGAATCTTATCTGAAACAACCTTCTTTGTCCCCTTCTCATTAAGAAATTGCTAGTAAGAATATTGTATTATAGCTTACGCATCGGAAAAATGCAGACATAACTTTTAGTTTCCAAGTAAGTTCAGTCGCCATCCCATCGTAACCAAATAAATCTCAGCCCTGACTTGCACAGACAGTGTATCAGAAATTGTGGGAGTTACAGGATGAAATAGATTGAAACGGATATGTTATTGGGAATCTAGTTTGTACAATGTGCTTAGTAAATAAATGAAGTTAAATTGAAGAATAAATAAATAAATAAATGAAGTTAAGAACTGGAATTAACCCAGCAAAGAAAAGTACTCGAGGCGCGATGGCTCAACAACTCTTTTCATTACTTTGACCCAGGAATTCACGGGTCAATATGATGAAGTCATGGACAATGACATGAACTGGAGTAACTTGCAGAAGGATCGAAGTGATATCATTCCAATATAATGCAATAATGACCAAGAAAGCCAAACTAAAAAGGAATAGACATTTACAAGCTGTGATTATCCATTGATCGTCTCCAGGATTTGAAAAGGACAGGCGAAACAGTCCATTCTTTCTCTAACAGAATCTGAAGTGAAGTGTTCGCATCTCGACAGGAGCCTATTTCGCAAGGCAACTGTAGATTGGAGAACTGCACAAGGGGCGCAGAAACCTCTGAAAACAGGGCCTTAGAATCCAAATCTTGCCAAACCAACTCTCCCAATCAGCCATAAGGCAAGCTCTACATATAAGTACGATCAAAAGTCTAAACTGAGAAAAAATTTGCAGCGTCACCTCCTCTGGAAACCCTTGTCCTTCAGTAGAACTCCATCCCTCCGGCTCTTCTCTAGCATCAATGACCTTGCCCTTTCTTTCTCCTGCTTTTCTCTCTTCATCCGTTCCTCCCTCAGCTCCTCCAATGTCTTCTTCCCACTTTTCTTTCCCTGCTCCTTCACATCCCTCGACGGCCCTTCATCCCCAAATTTCTCCCCATCAACGTGATCACCCCGCTTCTCAAGATACCATGGCAATTTAACTCCTTTTCCAGCAATCCCATATCCCAATCTATATTTCTCATCCTCTGCAGTTACCACCTTCGGTGCCTCCTCTTTCTTCATCTTCTTCCTCTTGAATCCATCCCTTTCATCTCCTGCCCCATTTTTTGGTAGTTCAACTGGGTCGAAAATCTTAATTCCCTCAAAGAGATTGATATGGCCAGACTCCTTCTCCGTCTCAGCTGGCTCCACAGGCTGACTAGCAGGGGCCTCCGCAGGTTGACTGGCAGGAGCAAAGCCACGGGCAGCACGAAGCTTCTCGAGACGAAACTCAGCATCACGCTTCCTCACTTGCTCTCGCTTCAGCTGCTCCTCTTTCGCGGCAGCCTCTTCATCTTTCCGGACCTTCTCTCTGTTCTCAAAATTGTACACATTCCAACGTTTCTGGGGAAGGATGTTCAAACCGCCATGACCGCCCATGTCGTCGTGCTACCTAGAGATTATCATGCACGATAGAATTCAGCGCGCCACCTCCAAAAACCATCTTATGGTCAGGCAAAACTTAAGAAGCATCACATAAGCAGCCTCCTAACAAGTTAACTTCCATTGGAGCCACGGCCATCAATGAATGAGAATGAACTTAAATCTCACTAATCAATGCACGAGCATAATTCAAAAACCTAAAAAACGTCGCAATGCCAGGCTTTCACAACAGGAGAGAATGGAATGCGCAAACGGACGAAAATCCTATAAAATGAAGAGAAGTGGGCAAAAATTATTCCTGTTGGGCAAATCCACAAACAGCTTAGAGCAGGGAAAATAAAAGCATCACCTGGCGAGGGGGCAGAAATGACAAAACCGAGTGGCGCTACCCAATCAGTAAATTCCAATAGCGAACACTGGCACTTGCATGCCAACCCATGCTAGTTTAACGAAAGGATCAACACCGAATTAGGATGCGAAGGAACAATCGGGCGGGAGAGGCCATATAGGGTTAGTCACATCCAAGGTCGGAAAAAAAACGAAAAAGAACGAAAGGCTTTTCCTTTCCGACGAAATCCGATTCCGGGCTGGCGAAGTACCGCGTTAACAGGTAATAACTCAGCGATTCATCGGCTACCCACATCCCCAATCGACAAAAGGAGTCCAAAACACACTCTAATTTCAGCCGATTGTTCCGATAACGGAGGCAGAGAATCAACCGAAACGACACGGTGCCGAGAGATGTAAAGAGGGATTACCTTGGGCAAGCTGAGAAGCGAAGATAGGCGCGCCTGAGGCGAGAAGGCTTCTTCTAGGGCTTCTTCCGCCGGCGAGAATCGGAGGTCGATGAGATCGAGCCCTTGGAATCCTTTCGGTATTTTTTGCTACGAACAGGAAGGAAGCGATTCCGGTTTTATTCGGACGCCGACATCGCAATTTGGAAAAACGAGCCGACCCAGATAGGCCGATGGTTACAATATAACAAATTTTATATTCATGTAATGTTATTCTATTTAATTTAGTGGAGTTGGGTATGGTGCAATCAGACCATATTTTCCCCTCGATTTTAAGTTCCTAAAACTAATGTATTGATGAAATCAGTTCTTTTAATTTACTTGATTTGTATGAATTAATTCATTAATCATCTATGGTTGCCCGTCGACCGCTTTTTCAATTTGCTTTGTGACGTGATAAAGTTTTATTGACGGCGCTTATGTATAAATATGGCACAACATGCAATGACCCATGTACAAAAAGAGACCAAGATAAAATTGCATGGGAGAGAGAGAGAGAGGAGGGAAAAGGGGAGGAGCGCCGACATGGACAAAGATGGCTGACCCTTGTCAAACTTGGCAACTCCTGTCGTGCTCCGGCCCTCCGGCGAGCTTAGCAGATTAGGTACAAATTAGGCATCTGCATGACTAAGGTGAAACCGATTTTCTTTTGTTAGATTTGGATACACTTTTTAACAAACGTTAATGACATGATATCTTTAACAAGGTCGAGCGATTTCGGGTCCCAAGTTCCAAATTTCGTGCAAATTTCACCCGAAACTTAAAACTTCAAATTGGAAAAGTTTTATTTTGAAATCTGAAAGTTACCTACTTACCTTGAAACTTAGAATCTACCCTAATAAGGTTAACTAGTTTTAAGTCTCGGTTTCTAGGTTTTCGTGCAAATTTCACTCAAGACTTGAAACTTCCAGTTGGAACGGATTTATTATTTTTTAAATTTGAAATTTACTTACATATCTTGAAACTTAGAATTTATCCTTTCACAAATTTCCGGATCTACTTGAATTCCACTTATATTATTAATTGAATGATTGCAGTAAATCATCACCTTTAATAATCACCATTTATTGCTACAATTGACTGACCACAATTTATATGGAATATGAAACATTAATAAAATAAAAATCTTAATCATTAAATAAAAACTTAAATTAGTGATCCTATATTATACATTCATTATCGGATGCCATGAAATATCATAGAATTGCCCGAAGACATATATTAAAAAAAACACAAATTTATTTTAAGATCTAGGGTGCCCATCAAAGCAAGTTCCCCAATTTTTTGAAATCTACCAAACTACCCCCACATACCTTTGAACATGAAACTAGACGGGTTTCAGTTTCTGATTCTACTTTGGAACCATGCTGACCCTTAATCGCTAAAACAAGATCCATATATCACGTGGTTGTTGCACTCAGAAAATAAATGTAAATATTGATCTTGCCATGGCAAAAAGCAATAGCCCTTCTCCTCAATACTTCTTCCAGTTTGTGCTTCAACCGCTCTAACCTTACTGAGTCAGCATATGATTGCTTGCCAGCATTCAAGAATAAAATCTTTAAAAAAAAATGCTTTCATGCCACTGAGAATAATGATGGAAAAACAAAAATTGGACTCAGACTAAACCATAAGATGTAGAAAGAATTGCCGAAAACAATTTCTCAGAGTTGAATACCGTGATCAATGAAAAACAGTCACTATAGCATGAGCCATGTCATTTCCCTACAGCATGAGCCTTGTCATTCACAGCAACTAGTTTTCTTCTTTTAGGTATTGCACACTTTAACAACATTCAGAAGAATGCTGATGGATTTAATCAACTGGGAAACACGAAGTCCCGACATTCCATAGCTAGCGTTCTCTACAAACTAATAGGCAGCGAAGAACAACTATACAAGTCAGAGATTGCAATTCTCGCTGATCAACAAGTCAGATCACATTCTTCCATCAATGACACTGATTCTGGACTTGAAAAACCAGGATCTTGAAGTCGCACCGACAGCGCTCTCTCTATCTCTCTCTCTCTTGATAAATAGCTGTACAGGGACCAAGCAATCATACAATGCCTGGTTTCTCCCACACCAAGGATCAGAAAATGAATTCGCTGATCTGAACACGCTTGCCCCTTTGAGGATGCCCACTGACAATATATGCACTATCTTCTGCACCGGCATTCAGACAATTCATTCTGTGCCTGGTTTTGTTAACAGGTCCTAAATTAATCAATCACCTTTTACATAAAATTTCCAGGAAGAAATATCGAGTGTGAGTGGTCTCACCATGAAAAATGATCTTCGCAGCTAATAGACCCTCTTATAATAGCAAGTCCTGCTCCTTTCCTGGATTGCACAGGCATTAATTGGAAATTTATTATCTTTAATCAGAAGGCACAATAAATGGACCTGGCTACTGAAGAACTTCTTGCTTAATATTGAATACCCTAGTGGGAAATTATCACCTGTTACTGTCTAAACCCCCCAACCAACCCCAACATGGCTGACCCATCCCGTAGAATATCACCAGCAATTCATATAAATTAAAGTAATTATACAACGCAAAAAAGAAAAAGAAAAGGGAAGGCTGCGTACCAACTTGCAGTACACATATCATAGAATTTGTCAAATGCTTTGTCAAAACAGTAATGGCAAGCCAAAAGATCAGAGATATCTGTCACTTTGCATGTTGCTTTACTGCATTTCACCTGCAAAAAAGAAAAGAAGTAATCTGAGAGACTGGATTTGTGCAATGCAGAGAAATATGATCTCAAGGCCACTTATGTCACGACTACTTGTTTAATGAAGCAGCACATTCTTTTAATCATTTTGTGCAGTGTGAAGGATCATAATCTGAAGGTGACTTATCTCAAACTACTTGTTCAAAGAAGCAGGCACATCATTTACATCATTGGTTTATTTATAAGCTGGGAGTCACTCTTTCGGGAGAATCTAGGATATCTTCCAAATGGTTAACTTACAAATACAAATCCAACATTTCATCGATAAACTAACTGGTAGAGATATCATTGCAACTAGACTAGATGAAGGAGCAAGTAAATCCTAACCAAACGCTTGAGCTTGTGAGAATAATATCGTCGGTGGGAGGAATTCATTCTAATGTGCTCATCCAAATGACCTGCACTGAGAAATATTCCATGTGAGTGCACAAAATACTTAAAAAATGAATGCCAATACATTCTATGGGGCCTCAGAATCAATCAATCTCCTAAATTACTGTGAGTTCTATTACTTCAGTCACCACTTTCAACAATATTTGATTTAAAACGAAGTGCACTAACATGACATGACCATTTGTCCCCATGAGCATCCTTATCTTGCCATATGCTACCCAGCCTATAAACTTCCCCTTATAGAAATCAACGGAAGTCGCTAATGATATTACTGTCCATAGGCTCAGTACCAACCAGATCCCCATCAAATGTCCCAAAGCAGAGTAACAATAAGTGAAAATGGAATTAAAGGCTCCCCAACCCCTAAAACACCGGTTTAAAGTAATATCAACGGAAAAAACATTAAAAGAAATGTAACTTGAAGAAGACAGAACATACCCACTCAAAAAAAATAAATATTGTGCCAGCCAGAAGCTCTGGTCCCCTAATTCCACTCAAGTGGTCACTGAACAAGCAAACTGATGCCTCGAGCAACAAAGGCAACCTATGATGCTACAGTAATTTGACCAACAACAGGCACTTACCCATCACATATCACTCTATTACAGTCAAGGCAAGTCGCCACACTATGCGTGGATTGACATTCATTGCACCTTGCTGCAGATGAGCTTTTCCCTATCTGCTCGCATCTGGAATGCACATAAAGCAATGAAAAAAGAAGAGAGGAATTGAGTGTCTCAACAGCAGTTGACATAAAAATTTAGAAACAAATTTGTGCGATCCTTAACATACACGAAGGGTGCGAATAGCCGAAGAACTATAATAACAGGGAAACAAGATGAGACAGTGTCAGAATTCTTGAAACCTTCTATAAAGTCCCAGAAGATCTTTGGGTATGGAAGTTGATTTGTTTTGTCCAGCTGCAACCTGCATGAAAGGGACCTTTTCACGTTGTGCCACTGGAAACAAGGAGTAAAGAAGTTGAAAAATAGATTATCACACCAAGGCAGGGAAGTTAATAGGGCACTCACCAAGCAATCTTCAGCAAGGTGCCCAGGCCTCTGGCAGGTAGTACTATAATCAACAAAGATTTTGTGAGCAACATAGCACAAATAGGATTTTAATGTGGCCATGTGATGAAAAAGATCCACGAAACCTTTTCCCTTTACGCATATTGAAAACCAGAGGGAGTATGCAGGTCCAAAAAGAAAATAAGTACTAGAAAAGATAATGAGTTAAACAAGATGCATCCATTCTCATAGCATGGAAAACTTAAAATGCTTTCTTCTTTATCGAGGATTAACTCATTTAAACAGACTGAGAAGAACAATGACAAGTAGGTCTAGCAAACCTTACCATAGATAAGTGGAGAGACTGGATTTCCTATTGGACCACCGGTGCCGAACATAATCCCAAGTATCATTTTCTTCTTCAGGCACAGACAATCCAGAAACAAACTCAGCTGAAGCTGTGACTGGACTTTGGTTGCTCAAGCGATCCTGGAATTCAACATTACAAAAATCACAATGTCAAAACTTGGAAGCATATACCCCTTCTTGAACATCATATATCAAAAAGGCAACAGCAAAATGACCTCTTTAAATTTAAGAGTTTGTAAAAGCACTGCTTTGCACTCCAAGCTGCAGATATCATCATCAGTCTATCAACACAAACAAACATCATCTAAATGTCATCTAGCCAGATGTCAATGATAAGAAAGTGCTCAGAACTCCAGTTTACAGTATTTCACCTCATCGCAAATATATTCTCCATATTTGCCACACACCAGGCAAACCGGTTCTCCAGGCAGGGGAAATCTTTGCTCACTTCTAATCTTAACTAGATTGCTTTCCCCATTGGTTTGGTCGCCTTCAACAATATTACCTACAGAATGCACATCAGGTAAACGTTTGGAAAAGATACCAAGTCAAAAGTGTATTGCATATTTCCTAAACCCATAGAATACATAGCTAATGAAATCAATCAATTATGGAACGGGTCTCAGGTTATCTCAATCGCCCAAAAGCAAGAAAACCGAAATTTTAGATTCACGTGCCAAATTCCATTTTCTTGGCAAGTCACCAGAGTCTAGAAGAAAGAAGAACAGATTTTAAGACAAACCACAAATTTCAGTCTCCTTCTCTTCATCCTTTTCAGAAGTGCTTCCGTCGCCTGCAAGAATGGCAGTAATACAAGATTAACATCCACAATGAGACACCTTGATCGACATTTGCATTGGGATAATATCAATACTGAAAAAACAGAAACACCAAAGACAAATTAGATCAAATCATATCCCATGCACGAACTTGCATGGCCGTATACAAAGAGGCATAAAGTCCTTCCAGGAGCAAAGACATCTATATGCTTAGGAAACACGTTTATCCCTATCAATTGCAAATCCCAAACAGGACTTACTTGCATAGTCAACTAAGTTCAAACCTGAACTCGAAGCCCCCTACAAAATGAAAGCAACCCAACTAGTCAGTAATCAAGAAAAACAATCTCAACCGCCAGACCGTAAGGGGAGCAAAATTACCAGAACATCGGGAGTCAATTCCTGATAAACCTGACCCGCGCTCGTTTCTCTCCTGCTCGATCAATTCGACACGGTAAGAACAGAGACACTACAAAGCTGGCGTCTTAAATAAGCATCGCAACGCAAAAGAAAATCCACAATTGCCTCCTCTTTCGGACGTATTCCTCGTGCGACATCGGCCGATCGTCCTCCACGGCGCTGCGGCTCCCGCCACGCGGCGCTTCAGAGTCCCGGCGGCGGCGGCGGCGGCGGCTCCGCTGGTGGCGGCGCTCGGCATTCTCGTCGTTCGAAGGTTCTCCATCCGTCAAGGAGGCGCTTCCAGTCACGATGTTGTAAGCTACCGGTTCAACACGCGCAAATGGATCGATGAGAAAATCAGAAAACGAATTCGGGCGATGTGATCAGCTGACATTCGCAGCCGGGGAAAGTAAAGTTACGGTTCCGCAGAAACAGCGCAAAGAATGGCGATCACAGCTTCTCCAAATTGACGTCGGCAATCGAACGAATCGCGAGGGCGGAAATGAAAGCAGCGAAAGCGGAGCGAGGAGTTACCTTTGAGGTTTCGAAGAGCGGAGGAGAGATCGAAGTCTCTGTTGTAAGCGAAAGAGGGATTCTTGTAGAAATTGGTCCTCGTCCCCATTCTCTCTCTCTCTAACAGCTGCTCAGGATGCTACCGGCGGTGAGCAGAACCAGATTCCGGCCACCAGAGCAGAGTTCCGTTCGCCGGAGCGAAGTTTTTTTTTTTTCGCAGGAAAAGGAGGAGGACGAAGGGGAAGGAGAACGGGGACAATCGGATCGGGCGGCAACCCGAATCCAGGAGGAATCTCGGCCCTGCACGGCCCGACCCGAGTTGCCGTTTCGGTCGAGAACAATGTCCGGCCCGGCCCGGATTGATTTTCTTTTTTTGGTCGGTTCGGACTAAGGGAATGTTTGGCAAGTTACCAAACAATAATAATTTCTATTATTTTATTTCTGAGAATAAATTTGGAATAGAAATCTGTTTGGTAAAACTTTTATTTCCGGAAACAAATTTCTATTTTTTGTTAAATAGATTTGGAACAAAATCGAAAAGTAAAAAAAAAAATAGATTATTTATTCCCAGAACAATACTAGAATTAAGGCCCATTTTTTTTTTTCTTGTTCTTCTTCCCTCTTTCTTCTTCTTCACGTGCTGCCACCACCATTGTCCACCGTCTGCCGCCCACCACTGCCGATCGCTGGCAACCGATTCGGTAAGCTCGTTAGAGGCTCACTAGGCCAAGATGAGGTTTGACAAGCTTGCCGGTGGCCAAGTAGGCCTCGCCCAAGCTTTCCTTGGCCACCAGTGAGACTCGCCTAATCAGGCAAGGCTCGACCAATCCCGACAAGGCTCGGCCAACCTCGCTGAGGCTTGGGCAAGCCATGGTTGGGTGAGGCCACTTGCGCAACCATGGCTTGGCTAAGCCTTGCCCAGCTGCTAGCAAGGCTCGCCCGATAAGGCATGGCCTCGCCAAGGGCTGGTGATGCTCTGGTGAGTCGCCGACCCTCATTTGGCCGGTCACTAGTTAGCTCAAGGCTAGCGACCGGCAACTTGAAGAAGAAGAAGAAGAAGAAGAAGAAGAAGAGAAAGAAAAAAAAAAAAGAAAATAAGAAAAAAAGGAAAAAGTAATAAAATTATTTAAAAATTAAAAGAAAATGATTTGGAGTAAAAATTTTGAACACGGTACCAAACGCGATTTTATTTTAGGAATTGAAATTTTAGATAGTATCAAACGGCTTAAAATGTTTAGAAATTGTTTCCGGAAATAAAAGCGTTAAACGTGCACTAAGTCACCACATTGGCACTTTTAATTTTCCTTTTTAGAAAAAGTGTTCTATATTTAAAAAAGAAAAATTTACTTTTCATTTCTATACTCTTGCCGTTTTTCTAATTAAGCTCTTGTACTTTTAATTTGTCCAATAGATCTTTCTACTTCTGTAAATTTTGTAATTAAGTCCTTTTGACACCAAACCTTGCAAAATCTATTTGGCATGATTATGGAATAATGCCATGGTGTGACGTGGATAATTTTTTTTTTCTAATAAGAACGTGTTCACGAGGGTTTCCGCATTAGGTGAAGTTTAATCCACACCAAACTCCGATGTCATCTACATTGACAGTGATTTTCCTATTATGTCCATGTGGCAATCTGCACATTTTTATCTTATATCATACTTTGGTGCCTTCTAACAGCCTCTTTAGTTAAATTAGATTGGACTTGTTGTCAAAGAAACTTGATAAAAAAGCTCGTGGAAATAGAAAGACTTAATTTAACAACTAATGGTTAATACCATTAAGAATCCCAAGTTTATACCCTACGACACATTCGCCTCAGAACTAATTTATCATCTCATGGAAAATCTCAAGTTACACATTTACCCTGAATTTTTCCATCTCGCAAGAAAATTCAAGCCGGCATCCCTAATTTAAAGTCTAACATTGTGGACACGGTCAACTTAGGTGGATTTTCCACGTGGAATGGGTCATTCCCCGTACCAAGTCCGTCTCGTCTTCCAACAAACGGTCCAAGTAAGTAACGACAAAACGTATCCATCGCTCTTCGCCGCGAGTTTTGGCAAGTATCTCGGGATCTTCGTCATATTGCTATTTTAGCAAATCGACTGTCAGTCTCAGACGAACGAGCGAGTTAAACCGCGGTGCTGGTTTTCGTTCAGGGGAGCAAGCGAAACGTCGTTGTCCCAAACCGTCACACGATTGGAAATTGTTTTGTTTTGTTTTGTTTTTTTCTTGTCGTCATCATAATCGTAACCTCTTAGCGCAAGTCTTCATCTACCGGCCTTATTTATTTGGAAAAAAAGAAGAAGAAGAAATCCCCACAAGAGATTGTGGATGTCAGGCGTGATGATACTACAGTAGCCCCCACCACATCCTGCCGCATCCAAAACTTCTCTAGAAAGACTGGCTTCGTTTTAACTATAAGGCCAATGAACAAATTTCACGAGGATAATGACGTGAATAATTCATGAATGTAATTTTGAATTTTGAATATATTTAATGTGATTTTCGATCTTTATCCTAATATTTAATATGGTCTTCAAACTGTAACTAATTCATGAATTTTTTTATATATGTTTAATTTAGTTCTTGCACTTGATGAAAACGTTTAATGTCTAACATTAAACATTTTCTTCAATTCTATAGACTAAATTGAACAAAACTAAAAATTTATGGATTACGATGGACATACAAAAATTTAGAAAATATATTATAATTTGAGCTAAAATTCAGAGATCATATTAAATATTTTAAAAATTCAAGAACTATAATCCGCACTGAGCCAATATTGAATTACTATTTGTGTCGTTTTCCCACACGCCATTTGGCCAAAAAAATTGGAGTTGCAAAGGTCCCGCAAAATTCAAGAAGGAAGAAGCCTCTTTTTTTTTTTTTTTTTTTGGGTCAGAAAGCAGCCTCTTTTGAAGAAGTGGTATTTAATTGTAATTGACCAGCGAGTGAGATCTAGCTCAGCTCTCGCATCTCCAAAAAAATGGAGCTCACTTGACCATCCTCACGAGCTTTCCAACCTAAAACTTCCCCAGCGAAAACACACAGCCGCCGCAGGTGCAGAGCTTCGAAGGAAACAGGGGAATCGATACCAAGAAACAGAGAGGGCCATCATGTTCGGTTGCGGCGTCGATGGAAGCCTCGACCAGGGCGAGTTCAGCAAGCCCATGCCCTGGATCGGCGTCTACATAGCGGCGGCTTCCCTGGCCTGCGCCATCGCGATGGCCGCCGATGCCGCCGCTGGCTTCCGCTACAAGAGGCTCTGGTTCCCGAGCCGCTACTTCGCCCTCAACGCCACGTCGCTGAGCGTTATTGCCGTCGCGGTCAAGCTCTCCGTCGACCTCAACACGCCGATGCCGCGCCGCCAGGAGCAGCTCGCCAAGCTCAGCAGCTCGGTCCTGATCTGCACCGTGATGGGCAATTCGATGCCTTCTCTCGGGTCGATGGAGAACAAGGAGATCCTGTCCAACGTGATCGCTCTGGCGATTCTCGTCATCACATCGATTGTGAACATTTGTATGCAGTTGGGCACCGGAGTGATCTTCACGTACTGGAGGGAACATGCCTTCGTGATGTTCCTGATGCTGCTGTTGCTGGTGATCCTGAGCTTCTCGGCCGTGATGGTCCCGACGAGCAAGTGCTACTTGGACATGAAGTATTGCAAGAAGCACGAGCTGACCCTGAAGGAGAGCTTGAGCCGGAGCTGCGACAACGTCTTCGACAAGCTCAAGGAGGACCTGTTGAAGTATGGGATGATGGCTCATACCTGCAACCCGCAATTCGTCGTGGGGCGGTCCGTGACGTGCGCTGCTTCCGGGGCGCTCTGCCTCCTGAGCGCGATGACCCTGGCGCAGGCGTTGCTCCGGTCTTACCTGATGCCCGGGAGGTTCAAGTTCTGCGATGGCGAGTCGGACTATAAGTGGTCGAGCACATCGATTCTCATCACGCAGACTATTGCGGTCGGGGTCGGCACGATCGCCCCGGCATTCCGATGGTTCCTCGCAATCAGATTCAAGTGCCCAAAGCGGGGGAACAAGAGCTACAAGGACGAATTCAAGCTCGAAAAGTATTGGATACAGCAATTCATAGAGATTAAGGAGTGTCCATTCAATTTACACATCCGGAGCCGGCAGTGTCGTAAGCTCATCTACGATGCAAAGAACGTGGTTTTGGATATGCTCATTGGAATACAGGTGGGAATCGTGTTGGGAAGCAAGGTCGTGCGGCTGATCTCCATTCTGTTCATGAGCCGGATCTTCTTGTTCTGTGATTTGTGCTGCGATCTGAGGAAGAAGTTCAAACTGAACATCAGCGTTTCAGACAAGGACTTGCACTCGAGTTCGCGCCTAGAAGGCTCGGCCTCAAAGCCGGACCTCAGCCGATATGTTTTGCATCTCGAGGGTGAGGAAGAATTGGTCCACCTCATCATGCGGAACAACTGCGACGCCACTGAGTGTTGGATCAAGATGGGGAAGAACAATCCACCCAAACATCTCATACAACTTTTGGAAGAGACGCCCTCTCGCGGGTTCGCAGGGGTCATGGATTTCGACAGCGATGCAGTTCCTCCCCTGGATTCTGCAGAACCACCGAACAATTGGGCACTGCCGATCGCAACCTTAACGAGCATAGCAGTCGCCATTCCAGACATTGACCCATCTGCCAGAAAACGATTGCTGCGTGGGGTTCGCGAGGCCCTGATGTATGTCAACATAGTAGAGGAAAGGCTGTGCGCAAAACAAGAATTGATGAATGCCGGAAAGGCGGCGAGCATTGTGTACTTGGGAGTCGATCTCTACCACAAATGGCTCGATGTAGATCTCCGCAAAATTTCCCTCCAGGGAAACACCACAAAGGATGTGCTCAAAGCCCTTGCCTGCGCTGCGAAGAACGTTTTCGTTGAATTCAAAGCTGTACCAAGCCACGGATGTTTAATGGAATACCCTTCGGCGTGGCCCGTCAAAGTACAGGCCGCACATTCCATGTACCGTATAAGCGAGACTCTACTGCTCGATTGCAAGAGCAGCGACTGTGATATGAGCAACAGAATCTTCGAGAAGCTATCAAGGATGATCTCTGATATTATTGCGGCCTGCCTCACCAACTTAGAACATGTCATATTCACCGAGTGCTCTCGCAGCGGCATCGAGGGCCGGAAAGAGAGCGTGCAGTCCGCTGCTATTCTTCTTGGAAGAACGGCAAAAGTGATGAAAATCTCAAGTCAGAGAGAGCTTCCATGTCTGGACTCCGACCAATTGGCAAGCATTGACGAGTGGCGTGCCTCGAGTGACCTGAAGAAGGCTTTACTGACGAAGTCATTCACAGATGAGAGCGAACTGTCTTCTCCCAGTCCCGGAGATCAGTACCTGTCTATTCAATATTCACAAGTCTAGGAAGGAAGCTTGAACTGGCCTAGGAGTTTTTACAAGTTTCTTTTTTCACGCTGGTGACGATCTGAACGATGGTTGAGGAATGGTTACTAGTTGTAACGACGAGCTTTGCAAAAAGAGCTGTCGAATGTACTCGAGGCATATCTCTTGCTGATGTATAGTACTAACATTACCGAGGTAGGAATATGATGACTCTTGAACATGGAAGTTGTGATTAATGTCAAACTGTCAGATCTGATTTGCGCCCCAGTATAGGAGGAGGAGTTAGCATTACCAATAGCATCAGAATCAGGATTAGAAACCAATGTTCATCCTCCAACCTACATGCTGAACTAGCTAATGAAACGGCAAAAATCGCGAGGGTGGTCTCTTCAGAAGATCCTTCATGTTTTTGTGAAGGTTTTCGAATTTCTTGTCGCGACGTGATCTCAGGCCAGCAGAAGCCACTCTTAGCACCTGCTTCAAGGTCTGTCTCATAATCTGTTGATGATCCAGGCTCTTGATCTGGTGATATGTTTGTCCCTATTGGCTCGCCAGTAGAACTGAAGGCTGCTAAACTATGGTGCAAAACAGATCATCGGAAAGGAAAAGCCTTTCGTTTTTTCCGACTTTGGATGTGACTAACCCTATATGGCCTCTCCCGCCTGATTGTTCCTTCGCATGCTAATTCGGTGTTGATCCTTTCGTTAAACTAGCATGGGTTGGCATGCAAGTGCCAGTGTTCGCTATTGGAATTTACTGATTGGGTAGCGCCACTCGGTTTTGTTATTTCCGCCCCCTCGCCAGGAGATGCTTTTGTTTTCCCTGCTCTAAGCTGTGTGTGGATTTGCCCAACAGGAATAATTTTTGCCCACTTCTCTTCATTTTATAGGATTTTCGTCCGTTTGCGCATTCCATTCTCTCCTGTTGAGAAAGCCTGGCATTGCGACGTTTTTAGGTTTTTGAATTATGTTTGTGCATTTATTAGCGAGATTTAAGTTCATTCTCATTCACTGATGGCCGTGGCTCCAATGGTAGTTAACTTGTTAGGAGGCTGCATATGTGATGCATCTCAATTTTTACCTGATCATAAGATGGTTTTTGGATGTGGCCTTTGAAATGCACTGAATTCTATCGTGCATGATAATCTCTAAGTAGCACGACGACTGTTTTACGTTGATCACTGTATTCAATTATGACGAAGTTGTTCTTGGCAATTCTTTGTAACCTTATGGTTTAGCTGAGTCAAATTCATGTTTGTCCACGATTATTCTCAGTGGCATGATGGCATTTTTTTTAAAAAGATTTTATTCTTCAATAGTGGCAAGCAATCATATGTTGGACCGACTTTTACGTCGATTGGGTACCCTTGTGTTCGTATTTGAAACCTTGAGATTTTCCCGACAACCGAAAGTCGCCAAGGTTTCAAAGATGTACATTGTGGCATGAGATGATCAATCACAGGTCAAATGCATGAAAATTTCTAAAGGCTACCCGGTAGGTTGGGCCGCGCTAATATCGTGCCAAAGTGAAATTAACCGTGGAATTGAGATCGAATTCGAAATGGAAGTCGAGTGTGTCACAAATCATTTCAAGATCATTGAATCATCTTTGGAAGATTTTTCATGCAAGCCGAGCTTTTTAGCAAAATAATCAAGAAATGGCTAATTTTGGATTTTACAATAAACTTAGCAAGTGTGAGTTTTGGATGACTCGTGTTGCGTTCCTAGGTCGCGTGATTTCGGGAGAAGGAATCTCCATAAACCCTATCCAAGATTGAAACAGTGGTCGGTTGGCCGAGATTGACTACGGTGAGAGATTAGAAGTTTCTGAGGATTAGCAGGATATTACAAAAGTTTTATGGAAGGGTTTTCAACGTCAGATTTGCAGTTGATTCGACTACTGAGGAAGTAAGAAAAGTCCGTGTGGACAGATGAGTGCGAGCGTAGTTTTCAAGGGCCTAAGAAGAGGCTGACTACCGCACATGTGCTTACCATTCCATCTGGTCCTGAAAGTTATGAGATCTGCAATGATGTGTCGTTTAAAGAATTTGGTTGCTTGTTGATGCAGCAAGATAGAGTTATTGCCTATGCGTCCCGTCAGTTGAGATCTTGTGAGTTAAATTATTGGACGCACATCGTAGAACTTGTAGTAATTATGTTCGTTTGGAATTTTAAAGGCACTATCGGTACAGATGAATATTCCATATCGTCAATGACTATCAAAGTCTTAGGTATGTATTCTCAAAAAGAGAGTTGAATATGAGACAGCATTGCTGGATGGAACTAATTAAGGATTACGACTATGATATTTTATATCACTCTAGAAAGAGTTAGTAGAG